>NW_028252944.1:0-279446 GCF_964263255.1 Lissotriton vulgaris
GTGCGGCTGTCTATGAGAAATACAGAAATCCCAACTGTCAGCTACACTAAGTCATGTTACCCAGAGGCAGGCTACAAGCAGTAACTGGCTATGGCAGGAAAATGGCAAACACAAGGAGATGATGGAAGGTTCGTTGAAACTTTTCAGACACTCACCCCCAGTTACAGATCTGAGTTGAATCCATCATTGTTCTTTAGGAACACTTCGCAGGAAAATGCCATGTTTCTAAAGGTGGCATTTTCAAATTGGATTTTAAAATCCGACTTTACCATAAAAGAGGATTTTTCATTACAATTCCAAAGACACTAAACGTGAAATGGATAAAGGTTTCCATTTGGAAATTACCACTTATTAAATGTAATAAAGCAACTCCAATAATATTCCATGAGAGAAGTAGGCCTTGCAATAGTGAAAAATGAATGTAAGTGTTTTAACTATCAGGGCATGGAAAACTTAAAAGTACATATCCTACTTTTTAATACATTGAACCCTGCACTTTGGTCTATTCAGGCCTACTCTAGGGGTAACTTATATGTATAAAGGAAGGTTTGGGCCTGGCAAAAGGTTAAAATGGTACTTTAAAACTGCACATACACATGCTGCAATGGCAGGCCTTAGACATGTTTAAAATGGTACTTAAGTGGGAGGCACAATCAGTGCTGCAGGCCCACAAGTAGCATTTAATATACAGGCCCTGGGCACAGGCGATGCCACTTTACTAGAGACTTAGAAGTAAATTAAATATGCCAATTGGGTATAAGCTCATTCTACCATGTTTACAAGAGAGAGCGCAGACACTTTAGCACAGGTTAGCACATAGTCCTATGCAGGTTCAATAACGGCTTCAGAAGACAAGAACGTGAAGGAAAAACGTTTGGGGATGACTCTGCAGAAAAGGCAAATTCCAACAGGACTTGATTGGGTCCCTATTTTACCTGGCACTTACTTAAGAATGTTTTTTCAGCGTATTCTGTTTAACACGCTGCTAGCGATCGCTACTTTTAATAAATCCTTAAAGTGATATACCGGTTTCACAAAATATCTATAAACCGGAGCAGGTTCCACTCAGAAATATTCTCCCTCGTGCTCCGGGCTGAAAATATCAAAAGGTCATTCCTCAAAGCTCCGGCGCGTTTCTGCTGCCTGCATGTCTGACATTTCACATCCAAACTGCTGAAGAATGGGTGCTGGTTCATCCTATAAAACCTTAACACTGCTTGGCATTCCATTCCACGCATGTACTGAAATGATTGCCTAAAGCACAGTGTACGTTTGCTGTCAATTCAGGTTAGTGATGCTTCACAGGTGTTGCATTTGCTTTCAGTTTTTCCGTTCTTAAGGTCAAAACGTTGCTTTGTTCTTTGTTCCAAAATATCACTGACCTAGTGTGAATTTTACTACATTCCTGAGAATGTCTCCTTTCCGCCGTGAAGGGTGGCTTTAAAATCTGGCTAAACTTAATGGAAATCTACAGGATGCAGGTTAGCCGATCAGCCACAGTTTCTAATCCTCGGATGATATTTATGCACGGCCCCTGCCAAGTCCCCGGAGGTCAACGGAGGTAATATTTAAGAAATACTGAAATATAGTTCCTGTAAACGGAGACGACAGAGCCAACAGAAGCATTATGATGCCAATGTAAATTAAATGGGGTTTTTTGTTTAATATATTGGTGCGGGTTTATTGGGTGAAAGAGCAATCTGTAGAACCATGGCTCTCTATGCTCAGGGGTAAAGATAACGAAAGAGCCAAAGAGGTGATGTAGATTAACTATTCACTATTTAAATTTAACATGTTTAAAGGCTGGTCACAGTTCTAATCATTTGTCCAGGTATAACATGAAAATAGTAGCAAATGCCTCATTTCTATTTAATGTTCACTCAGATTCCTTGTCTCAACACAGCTAGGATTCCTCTAAAGCCCTCTTTTGAGAGAAATATCCACCATGCCTCGTGAAATTATTTCTAAATCTGTTATAGATTTAGGCAATAATGAAAGATACAGAAAAAGTCTTCCCACTTGAATATTTGTATTGCTTAGACAATGTACACACACTGAACACTGAGCTTGTGTATCCACATTTGTTGTTTGCATCAATGGGCGAATCTGCAGGACTTGGTTCTGCATATTTCAGGAATCTCTTGGAAACATTAATCAATACATTGCAGTTTGTAGATTATTTGTACATGAAATAGCACTGAAAATTCAACAAAAGCATGCTCTGCAAGAATTACATTCTGCAAATGGTTGGTGGCTGGAGAACAGCATGTCTTCAATGTAATGAAGGTCCCATCCAAATTTCTTTGCCATGCGTGCTTGAGAAGTGCCGTACAGGTGGTGAATGGGAACAAATGAGAGACAACATTGAGATGTCAAGGATGGCACAGATATTTGTGGTCCAATTCGCCTGGTAGCTTGTAAGCATGGCTTACAAGCACCACTGTGGGCTCCACCAGGCTCCCAGATCTGCTCCTTCTCATGTGCCACAGTCACTTGCCCTTAGGGTCTGACACCTTAGAGCATACATGAAGATTGCCCGAGCTGGGCACAGCCACTGCCACCTCTCAGCGTCTGGTAGCACAGTACAAAGATGACATCTGGCACACTTTGCGTTCAGTCATCTACCCTACCCTGATCTTCAAGGTACAAGAATAATCCATCCTAGTAATTTATGGAGTCCACCACGTCCTTATTATATTCCACATGGTCAGACACCAGTCGCATGGAGAAGTGTAGAATTACCATACTCTCTCCTATCTCCTCAGGGGCTGCCATTACACCTACCACTTCTTCTTGATCCTTTCTTTTTTTGGGCCTTCTAATGACTTTGGTCTACTCCATACAACTCCTATCCTCAGCAGCTAACATTTAGTGATCAAAGGACATAGTTTATTTTCCCGCAACTTCACTCTAGGAATAATTCTCAGTGCCTACTTCGCCTTTGTGGCAAGAGCTCCTAGGGGCACCACTGTACCACCAGGTACACTTCTATCCCACTGACTCCATTGAATTGGCTTCTGAAAAGAGCATGAGAGTCTTTGTAAAAGTGCTAACCTGTTTAAGTCCTTTTAATTCAACTAGTGCTGTTCTTTACATTTAGGATAATTTGCCAGTCTCCCATTTATTTTATGACAGCCAGCTAGCAGGGTCTACTCCTTTAACCCAATTTCTGTGGTGTGAATACCTTTCGCAGTCTCTAAAACTATAAATAAATCTTTCTTCATGCAGAGGACCCAGAGGACGCCCCCCTTTATCTTGCTCACAATTGTGATGCTCACACCAAATACATTCATAACACCAGACAAATATATGTGTGTGTTTCAGGAAGCCCAAAAAAGCTTTGTCTTGTGCCCAGGCTCCCCCAACTACCTGGACTGGTCCTTTGACAAGTCAAGGCACTTTTGAATCCAGCTGCACGCTGTGGGCTTCCACTGCCTCTGTTATTCATCTGCTTTCTCAGTGACTCCCTGCACTCTCTTTCTTATTTCTCTCCTTCCTTTCTGGCATTGTTCACTATGTTCTCACTCTCTCCGATGTTCTTCTCTTTCCTATTTTGAGTCTATTTTCATTGCCGTTCAGTGCATTTCTCAATCTCACTCGCATTCGTATCTTCTGTGACTTTTTCATTGCTTTTCAGCACATTTGTCACTCTCACTAGCATTCCTCTCTACTTGTGTCTTTTCACTGTTTTTTTTTTACTTTTCCATTTCTCTTCTCTTCTGTGCTTTTTGCCTCTTGCCTCTGACCCTGCTTCTGGTCCCCCCTTTTTTTCTCCCCTTGCTGTTTTCAACACCATTACCCACTTACCCTGTCTCTCCTTACCTTCTCTCATGTAGGTCTTTCTGCCTCTTCTTCCCAACTTCAGTAGCCCAACCCACTGCACCCCCATACTCCTCCCACCTCCCTGGACCTACTTAAATGGCAACCACAGCATAGCAGCGCCGCTGGAATGACAAAGGAAAGCCCATCTGTGCCAGTCCATACCTGGACTCTGCCTGGACCATGCATAGTGCCAGGAACCCTGGTTCCTCACCTTCCCACAGCTACACCACCACTGATCTCAGTGCCCTGAACCCCTAGCAAATTCTGGTGCTGCGCCTCACCTCACACAATGGTTGGCCCTATCACCTGTACCCACTGCAACTTTGCCTGCCACAGCACGCCCATCAGTGAACTACCCAGCACCATGCAGACCTCAACCATGACGCACAAGCACCTCAACACCAGCTTGCATGCATCCTCCTTACCATGTGTTCACTGTACAAACAGGTCCCCGGATGCTTGTTTCCGGTCAAGGGAGGACATGGCTTTGCAGTTCAGTCTAGACTGCTCCCATGAGGAGCAGGGTCAAGACTGATTTGTATGTGTTTGGGTCTAAACAGGGGTAGCATGGTGAGCAAAAGAACGATGGATTTAACCCAGAACTCTTAACTGGGGTCAATGTTTGATTTGCTCTGCATTCCGTTCATCATCAATGATTGGCCCTATCACCTGTACCCACTGCAACTTCACCTGCCACAGAACGCCCATAAGTGCACCAGCCAGCAACATAAAGACCTCCCAACATGCCACACCAGCACCTCAACACCAGCTTGCATGCATCCCCCTTAACACATGCTCATTGTACAAACAGGTCTGAGGAAGCTTGCTTCAATTTGAGGAAGGACCTGGCTTTGCAGATTGGGCTAGACTGTACCCACGAGGAACAGAGTCAAGACTGATTTGTATATGTCTGGGACTAAACTGGGGTAGCATGGTGAGCAAAAGAATAATGGATTTAACCCGGGTCTCTTGACTGGGGTGAATATTTGATTTACTATACATTCCGTTCATTATCTATGTGTCTTTTGCTCACTGTACATGCCACCGAGCTGTGGGACCTCATCACCACACTTGCATCTGATACTGCTTTCCTCACTGAGACCTGGCTCAACCCTTCATCAGCCCTGACATTGCCACAGCAGTATCTGGCTGATACAAGATCACCCACCAGAACTGCATCAACAAACCAGGTGGAGGAATTGCCATCATCAACAAAGAGACAATCCAGTGCTCCACCACTACGTACTACCCCACCCTGGCCATGGAACACCTTAATTTCAGTCTCCAAGGTGAAGGCAAATCAGCCATTAGAGGCACCCTCACCTACTGGCCCCCAGGACTGCACCTTAGCTTCTGCAACTTCATTGGCAACTTCATCACCCCCTAACCATTGACTCCAATGACTTCCTATTCCTCAGAGACCTCAATTTCCACCTTGCCGACCAAAGCGACACTAACACTGCGAGCCTCCTCACCTAAATAAACAACAGACTCACCCAATGCATCCACGACTTCACACACATGCAGGACACACACTTGGCCCCATATTAACCTTCAGCAACCACATCAAGTACAGCCACGTCACCGAACTCACCTGGACCAAACACTCCATCATCCTTTTCAACATCATCAGCCCATATACCTCTATCCACACTCGGCATAGCACCCCCTACTGCAGCAGGAGTAAAATATCAGAGACCCAATGGGCTAACACCCTCAAGAGCTCCAATTCCAACTCCGCCACATCCCCTGACCAGAGTTTCAGGAACTTCATCACCTGGATCACAAACTGTACTAACAACATCGCTCCCATCAAAGAGAACAGTCGCAGGAGATCCACAAAATAGACAAGCTTGTACACCGAAGAACTCAGAACAGCAAAACACAACAGCAAACAATGGTAAAGAAGGTGCGCACAAGCAAGGACACCATCAAAAGGACCTCCTTCAAGACCTTCCTAAACCTCTACCACCGGCTACTGAGGGAGAAGGAGGAATGGCACCTTAGCTGCCCACATCAAATCCAGCTCCAATCACAGCAAGGAACTGTTCAACATCATCGGTGAGTTCTACAACCCCACAACTACATAGAAGAGCATCATTTCTGAGACAACATCACCGATTTCCATGACGAGACTGGCACCATCTACAAGAACTTGGAATCTCAGCCGAAACCTACAGACTTCCTTAACCTACACAGCGACCAACATCAGAGAGCACCGACTGACCACAAGGAACCTGCACACCCCACATGAAACTGCAGCCAACTGGAGCCTCCATCTATTAAGGAGCCAACCGGAATCTCTATCCACCCAGGAGATCCCACTGACCCTTGCCCATCTTCAATCTCAGAAGTCGCAGAATCAGCCAGAAACCCACCATCCTGCTCAACACCTCAATAATCAGGGCCATGTTCCCAGTAGACTGGAAGCACGCCACAGTCAAACCCCTACGTAAGAAACCATCATCTTTCCCCAGCAAGCACAAGATTTACCACCCCATCTTCTTGCTTCTTTTTCAAGGTGCCAGAGAAAGCTATCACTGAACAATGCACCAAAAATCTGGAGCAGAACCTACTATTTGACACCTCTTATTCCTGATTCCACAACAGTCACAGCACCGAGACCACCCTTATTGTAGCCACTGAAGACATCCATGCCCTCATCAAACGAGGAGGGACAGATGCACTGATTCTCCTCAACTTCTCTTTGCAGCATTTGACACCATATCCCACTACACTGATTTCAGGGAAAGCTGCACAACATCAACATTCAGGGTGACTGGGAGAACACAGAACATTCGCCTCACTCCTTTCAACTCTGAACCCAAGGAAATCCTCTGTGGTGTCCCCCAGGGCTTATCCCTCAGTCGCACCCTCTTCAACACCTACATGACACCCTTGTCCAACATCGTCAGATCCCACAGACTCAACATCAAATTATAGGCTGACACTCACCTCATCATCTCCCACTTCAAGGACCCCACCACCACCAGAAACAGCTACCACAGTTATATGACAAGCATCATCAACTGGATGAGAGGCAACTACCTGAAGCTCAACACTGACAACATGGAAGTACTGATCTTCAGCAACAACACTACTCCTTGCAATGCTTCATTGTGGTCCTCAGAACAAGGATCATCACCAACCTGTTGGAACACACCAGAAACTTTGGATAGCAAGCTGACCATGAAGTCACATATCAACATGGTCTCCTCTGCCTCCTCCTCTGCATTGCACATGCTACAAAAAATCTTCAAATGGCTACCCCTGAGCACAAGAAGCATCATCACATAAGCCCTCATTACTAGCTGACTAATGCTCTGTAGTCGGGAATCAACACATCAATCCTTCAGAACCTACAGCCCATCCAGAACACTGCAGTTAAACTCATCCTTGACCTCCCCTGATGGACCCACATCACCCCTCACACCAAAAAACTCCACTAGGTGCCAGCGCAGAAGAAATGCCAATTCAAGCTGCTGGCCCAGATATACAAGGCTCTGCACAACCAAGGACCCACCTACATAAACCACCTCCTGACCCACCAACCAGATAGACAACTAGGCTCTGCATCCCTCTTCCTTGCCCATCCTCCCTGCACCAACAGAAGCATGAGCGGAGGGCGCTCCTTCTCCTACCATGCAGCAAAGACATGGAATGGTCTCCCCCTGCAGCTCTGGGCCTCCCCTTCTCTACTGTAATTACGAAAGGCACTCAACACCTGGCTTTTAGACTGAGTCCCGCAGACCCTGCAATTTCCTGGAGACCATCTTGGGTGATGAGCTGCACTATACAAATTGACTGATTTATTGGTTAATTTAAATATACAGTGTTTCAAGTTTTTTCTCTGTTATGCCTTCCATGAAACTATTTTCACTTTTACACATAGGTAATGTATGCGCAAAACTGAACACATTAAATGCAGTTATTGTGCCCCAGAAATGGAATCTGTTGAGCATACATTGCTGGGTCTGTGAGATGTGAGAAGTCTGGGATGTTGACCCTAGAAGACCAGAAGTGAACAACTCCAGTTGACACAATTGGAGACCCGAAATCTATTTTTACCCTGGGACTTTGAGTCCTGGAGTTTTCACACAACTGATTTATGTTGGTGTCCAATCTTTGATGCCCCTGTAGACTACAGTGTCCGTTCCTGGGATCTGTATTCAAAATGATAGTTACAGGTTTGATTAGAACCCTTGGTCACAAATAAAAATGTAACTGCTTTGTGACTCGAACATTAATGCTTGAGGCCTTAAGTTACTTTAGCTTAGCTTTGGAGTCATCCAAACAAGTTATCATTTCTATTATTTTGTAGCAACCACATATTATAGCCTTATAGCCCGCCGTAGTGGGCTATACCGGCTATTAAAGGCCCTCTCCAGCGTTAAAGGCCCGAGGCCGAAGGCGAGGGCCTTTAACAAGGGAGAGGGACTTTAATAGCGCTATAGCCCATCTACAAAGGGCTATAAGGCTATTAGAACATTCTGCCACTAGTGGACAGATTGTTCTAACAAAAAAAAACAAAGCCTTTTGGGAGTGTGAGGGGGTTGGAATCCCCTCAGGCTCCCTGAAGCCTTTGTTCACAGCCAGAGCTGTGAACAAAGAGACATTGGAATGTTGGAGCTCCAGGCTTATACCATCCATTATAGGCCCGGAGCACTCCATTGTTTTCAATGGAGCTCCCAACATTCCAATGTTCTAATAATTGTTGGACCTGGCCTTTTTTACAAGGTCCTCCACACATATTTTCCCTTCTGTTGCTGAACCCATTTCTGTTAGCATTAGGACTCTGCTCTTTATCACTGCTATCCAGTGCTCAAGTGCTTGTGCTCTAACCTTCAAACATGGTAAAATTGTCTTACACCTATGTGGCATATTTAATTTACTTGTACGTCCCTCATAAATTGTGCTGCATGTAACCAAGGCCTGTAAAGTAAATACTTCAAGTGGGAATGAATCACCCATTCTGCCATCCACGAAGGTAGCCTTTTTAAACATGTCTCAGGCATGCCACTTCAGCATGTATTGCATTTTCAAACTGCCATTTAAACCTGGCAAAAAGAACCTTTTTCCAGGTCTAAGCCTTTCTTTTGAATACTTATAAGTCACATCTAAGGTAGACCCTAAAGACTTATAGGGCATGATGCATTGTATTGAAAAGGTAGGACAAGTGCATTTACAATTTACATGTCCTGGAAATTAAGAACTTCTAAAGTCATTTTTAACTGCTGTAAGGCCTATCTCTCCCATTGACTAACACTGTGTTACCTTGTTGCATTTAAAAATCGATAACTGTGGATTGGGAGTGCATAGAGATAAGTTGCTTACACTCAAATCAATTGTTATTTGAAATCCTCTTTAATGGTAAAGTTGGATTCTAAGTTGCAATTATGGAAATGCCCCTTTTAGGAAGGTACTAGTTGAATGTCCTGGGTCACATGACTGTGAAAGGGTCTACATTTGGGGTTTTGGATTGCTTTCAGCCAAAAACAGAAAGGGGGCTTTGATGTGCACAGGGTGAGCCATCCTGGGAGAAGATATACCTATAGCCACTTACACTTCAAAGGGCTTTGCCTCCTGCTCACACAAAGAAACCTGACACAAGCCCTACCTTCTGTTTCTCACCCCTAGACAATTTGGAGCATTGACAAGGGAAGGGGAATGCATTTCCAGAACTAGATATGGGGTAGGTCGGAGCATGACTCCTCAGAACACTCCTGGACAGTGGAAGTTAGAGAGGAAGGACTGCCCTTCTACTTGAAGGACTCCCTTGCTGTCTGAGAAGGAGGACTGGGCCTGCTTAATGTCATCCCATGCCAACCCATAGTAACTCCAAGGGTACGTTGGCGGAGCCTCTGTGTGAGCTACAGGGACACGTGCGCCAGAGCCCTCTCTAAAACTGCCCAGCTGACTTGCTGCACTGGATCTGCCTGGACCTGCTATTGGACCTGACTGAACCTCCTGCTGGCCTCTGCCTGGAGTGAGACCTGATCACCAAGAGGTGGCTTCCCAGGTGCTCCCCAATTGCCTGGCATCATAGTGTATTCCTCCCTCCCAAACTTGAACTTGAGGAATTGCTGGAAGTTGAAGCCCTAGATTTCTGCATCAGAGTCTCACGTTGTTAGACTTGGCCCTTTTGGCAGTTTCACCCCTGAACTTTTTGCCTTGAACTCTGACCTGATACTAAAAGTTTGTGGTTCTGCGCACTTTATCACTGTGGCCCAGTGTAAAGTGTGTGCGCTCTCTGAGTGCGTGTGGTCAGATTGGCCTGCCCTCCCATAGGAATGCATGGGGGATATGAGTGTCCATGGTAATTCCTGATGTGAGCGGAGTGCAGGGGCGAATTTAGTATGTGCAAACTCGTGACATTAAATGCTGAGCAATGGTGTGCGCAGCTTTATTGTGACAATTGGAGAAGTGCCACTTTTAGAAGTTGGCATTTCTGTGTGCAGTGTCTGCCTGCCTGACGTGAATTGCATGTCTTGCTTGTGATTGGCAGGGGCTGGCTGGGGTGCTTGGCTCCAGGAGGCAGGATGGGTCTGCCTGGTGGTGAATAGGGAGATCTGCATGTAGATTGGAGGGAGGAGTTGCACCTGGGACCAGATTAGGGCTGGGCCTTCCCTCCACAATGCTGGCACCACCTCCTGTGGTGCGTTTGATTTCCCTGGCCTGTCCTGTGAATAGAGAGGGTAGCTGAGCAAAACAAAGTGCTACTGAACCAGTTGTATCTGGTTCTCCTCTTGCCTGCACCTTTGAGATAAAGGATTTAAAAGTATAAAAGGAGGGGCTGTGACCCCATGAAGAATGTTCTTGTTCGTGGACTTGAATATACCAGTGACGGGCTGCTGCTGGGGCTCAGGGGAAGGCTTGTCTCCCTGGGCCCTGCCCTGGATGCCTGGAGGACTTCTTGGGACCCTTCTGCTTTGCTTGAATTATTCCCAGCACCTTGGAAAGACTTTGGCCTCCTTTCTTATCCTTGAGGACTTTGTGCTACCCCCTAGCGGCCTGTTAGCGCTTTATTTTCCTCTCTAGGGAAAGCTGTGTCTTATTCCTGCAGCGCTGGACTATGCGTTGCTGAGGGGATCCCCGCCTAATAAGGGGTCGCTCCACCGAAGGGGGCACATTGTTGTTTAGAGAGCCCCGAGGGGCCCAGAATTCCCCCCCCCGCATTCGCTCCACCGACTTGGGACACCTTTACTTAGAGGGCCATGTTTTGGGCATCATTATTCCTAGAGCCCCGTGTGGCTCCAGCACTTGGCCTTAAGTTAATTTTAAAGCGCCAGTGTGCTCCACAGTGTTTGGGGGCATTATTTCCTTCTCAGAGCCTATGTGGCTCCAACGGTTTGGCCCCAGTATTTCTAGAGCCTAGATGGCTCCAACATTTTGCTGATTGTTTGCCAGAGCCCCGTGGCTCCAACAAAGGGGGCACATTTTTTAAAGGGCCACTGAGAGCCCATGCCGCATTATTCCTACTTCCCAGTTGCCCAGCAAGTGTGGGCGGCTGCACCGTTTAGGTCCTGTTTTCTTTTAAGGGACATGGTTAAGTCAGGAGTGATTCGCCCCATCTCTGCCTGCACAGCTGCGCAGCACTTAGTGCCAGCTGCTACGTTTAAGTTTGCGCTGTGGCGCACCCTTGACTTACGCTGCCTAGGAAGCAGCCCTGACATTGTGGACATAGGGCATTTGAGCCTCCTTTTTGAGATGGCCAGTTGGCCTGGGGAATTGTTACATTTATAGGGCACTAGGCCCTAATGTGATTTATGTGCTAAGTGTGATGTGGTGCTAGGAGATGTAATGCATGTAGTATGATTACGCACCCTGTTTTATACCTCTAAATATAGTTGTATGATTATGAGGTTGTTCTGCATATCACGTTTTGTGGGAGTGAGATTATGCTTCACTGTGCTAGTTACACCCCTAATGTGAGTTATACTTAGGAGGTTAGGGTCTAATGTATTTAGACTTGTGTGATACTGTGCATAATGTAGTGTATGTCACACACTGATGCAAAGTACAGTGATTACCAGTGTTTACTGGTTGTACGTTTATGATTTAGTTTACTTTTACTAAGTTCACTTTGTGATGGTTCTGACAGTGGTCCATGTGGCCCTGTCAGGTGAAAATAATCCTTTGTAAATATTGCCCAGTGCCAGTTGGCACAGTGTACATTATGTGTTTACTATTCTAATGTGTTTTGAAAATACAAAGGCTATTTTTGATATAACCTTGTGTGAAGTTCCTTTTGTAGCATGCCTGGGATGTTGTTGCTGTTTTGTGCATGCGCAAATGCTTTACACATTGCCTCCGAGATAAGCCTGACTGCTCGTGCCAAGCTACCAAGGGGGTGAGCAGGGGTTATCTTTGGCGTGTAACTCCCCAGCCCTGACTAGAGTGGTGGTCTCTACCTGGCTTTGGTGCTAGTCTTAGCCAACCAGAGATCCCATTTCTAACATCCATCAATACTCTTTGGGGGTTATTCTGCAGTGTAGACCCCCTAGTCCCATGGGCCTTTTCTTTAAATCGCTCGACGAGGTGATCATGTTGACAATGCTGATTTGGGGGACTCTTGTGATTTTCTCAATTCTCTGCAGTCTGCCCTACTTCCTTACCTACGCATTGCCAGGCCCACACACTGGACATAATTTTCTCTAGCTTCCCACTCTTGTGGCTGCCACTCTTCCTGTAACGTGGTCAGTCCACTTTCTGATTCACATCACATGGCAAACCCAAAATAAATTTTGGCTTTCTCACCCACTCAGAGGACCCCAGGGTAATGCTGTCCAGAGAATGGATCCAGCGGCCATCCCTCTCGCTCTAGCTGAATCTGAGCCTGAGATAGCTGACGATCTGAATACCACACTGGGGAATTTTAATAATTGGTTTGAGAAGGCGGTGGTGTGCCTTAGCCCTGAGATCCGGCCAAGGAGCTCTAAAAATTCCATTTCCAAGCCTTGGTTTTCTATCTCCTTGAAAATGCAGGAGCGGCAATGTAAAAGGCTGGAACGGAAATGGAGACAGGATTACTGTATTCTACTCTGGCCAAAGCCTCCCTCAAAATGGCTCAAAGTCCTACTATGCTGCCATTGTTCAAGCTTAAAGCACATACTATGCTGAGCACATTGCCCTATCTGGCAATAACGCCAAATAAATGTTTAACATTGTGCAAAGCTTTCTAACGCCTAAAGATGAGACTAACAGCCATACCCCGTCTCTCTCATGGTGCGAGGAACTCTCCAATTTTTTTATTAACCAGGTTCGGTTGCTACAATCCCACTTTGGTGACTGGGACAGCCCGCCTGCAGCTGCGGCATACCCCTGACTGGCACTTCCTTCCACCCATGTGAAACTTTGAACCCATCTCAGTGGTGGATTCACTGGCTGCCCTTACCACCCTTAAATCCGGCTCTTCCAACGACCAGTGTTCTGCCAAACTGCTGGCTGGTGCATCAGTTGCGCTTAATCCATGCATGAACTCGCTTATTAATGCATCCCTAGTATTGCTACAATTCCTTCTCCTTGGATGCAAGCAATGATTATCCCCATACTAAAAAAACATCACTGGATCCCAATCTTCTTGCCAGTTATCGCCCTATTTCTCTGCTTCCTGTTGTGGCTAAGGTTTATGAGAAATTGGTCAACAAGCAATCGTCTGCTTTTGTGGGTGGAACAGCATGACCTTCTGCACCCATCTCTATCCAGTTGTAGTGCCTCATACAGTACTGAATCAGCATTAGTGGAAATTTCGGAGTCCATACGTGAAACATTAGATGCTGGGGGCCGGGCGGCACTGGTCCTTTTGGACTTGTCGGCAGCATTTGACACCGTGCACACGTCCTGCTCCTGGCTCATCTTCAGGAGCTTGGCATAACAGGTTCTGATTGTAAGTGGCTGAAATCCTTCCTTAAGGGTTGAACTCAGCAAGTCTGGATGCCCCCCTTTGAGTCTAGCACTCAGAATTTACTGACCGGGGTTCCTCAGGGGTCAGTCTTAAGCCCCCTGCTGTTTAACATCTATATGTCACCCCGCATCTGGATGGCAGAAGACTTGGCCGCTAAAGTCATCACTTATGCTGAGGACACTCAGCAACTTTTCACCTGGAAAAAAAACATGAGACGTCCTCTTCTCATGTTAAAACCTGTCTTAGAGCAGAGTTTGATTGTCTCACTGCTGCTCAGCTTAAATGCAATGAGGATAAAACCGAGATGTTATTCTTCAGTAACTTTCCTCCTCAGTATTGTCACGCCTTCTGGCCAGATGAGTCTCCCTGGCCTGTTCCACTGGGGCAAATTGTTAAGTACTTATGGATCTGGTTTGAGCGAAAGTTGAGCTTCGGTATTCTGATAAACAAACAGACAGGAATGGGCTTTGGCATACTGAAATCACTAAACAGTTCCTGTCTTTACCCCCTCTATCTGCAAGGGGAACGGTCACTCGAGAACTCATCACCTCTTGTATTGACTATGCCAATGCTTTGAATGCTGGTCTGCCGGCTATCTACTAGATAAACTGCAGCTTGTCCAAAACGCCGCGGCCAGAACCCTTCTCAACCTCCCTAAGAGGATCAGCATTAGGCAGCACCTTCATAACATGCACTGGCTACCTGTGAAAGTTAGAGGTTACATTTAAGTCCCCGGCAATGGCACCTGCTGCTCTTTATGGGCTTGCTCTTGAGGTACTTAAGGAAATGCTTTCAGTTCTATGCCCCTACCAGGCAACTGCGCTCTTCCACAATGCTGAGGGTGGGCACCCAAGATTCAGTCTTAGCCCCATGGCCTACACGGCAGCGGCAGCCTGGAACCACTCTATTTCTGTGAATTAGTTTGAGATTTTGCTTGTGTTGTGTGTTCACTTTATTACTATTTATTATATTAAAAATTCGATATTTATATTTGGTATCATGTTTGCATTCAATTCAAATAGCATACTCAAAATCAGAATAGCAAACTTTTTACAAATGGGAAGCTCTGTGGACACAACAAAGGCTTGTTTATATCTCAACTGCTCACATTTTTTGCCAAGTGAATTTGCCAAGTTTTTTCTTTAATAAAATGTGTGGTTGTCATACGTTAGATTCTCCACAGTCCAGGGCTTCATTTTAACAGAGCACAATGTTTATCAAGAGAATGGTGTGAATGTGATCTGTATGTCATAAATTGCAGAATTCCAAAATTCATAGTGGATATCACAATAGCATTTTTATTTGACATGTCCACACCCCCTCCCTGGAAAGACCCAATGAATGTATTTCAACTAGCATTATTTTAGAGAATTAGACTCAATGTTCTGTTGCAGGTCTTCTTCTGTTGTGGTCTGGACATGATGACAGGTAATCTTTATATATCAGGCATCTAAACCTAGGCCGAAATGTATTATAGATTTGCGTAGGTGCTTCTATCATTCATGGCACTGCAAGGGGGACCTTGTATGCGTAAACAGAAGCTGGAATCAAGTTTCAGCAGAAAAACTGTTCTATAACAAACTTTGAACAGTGTGTCAAAATTGATAGTGGCATGAAGTTATAAAAAAGATCAATTTGCAAAAGAAGAGAAACAGAGCAGTGGTGTAAGGTGAAATGATGGCCCTATGCAGAATGTGAAGCGCGGCCCCCTTAGTCTCCCATATCTCATAAATATTATAATATTGGCTTTTAGTGGAACAGGGCACCTCTGAATGGTTTGGGGGCCCTTGAAGGTTTGGTGGCCCCTCATGCCGCTCCCATAGATTTTCTCTCAAACCCCGTCCTGGTGAGAGATGGCCTGACTGTGCATGGACATTCTAGTCTCATTCTCCAAAAGTTACACAATTTACACAGCTTACCCTTGGGATGTTGCTCTCACGTTTTAATTTGCACTTGGGAGTGTGCTGCATGCACAAGTACAGGATATCATTGGATCCCCTTTAAGCCAGAGACCAATGCCTAGCATCATATTAAAACTGCAATTTAAGCACGAGTGCACCCATGACATTATTGACACAACTGCTTCTAAAGCCAGTACTACACAATGTTTTCCCATTTGTGCAATGCAGCTTTGCTGATTTCCACGCATCTTCTGATAGTAATTGAGGAGCTAGTTATTGAATCATTTTTACAAAGTCAGGGGGTACACACTGTAATTCTTGCATTTAAGGGTCAGATCACTATGTGACACATAGTGGTTTCAGTGACAACTATAGTTTGTGCTACAGAGTATAATAATTTGTACAGAATACAGAAGGAGTTAAAGTCTGTTACACTTTCAGTGATTAGTCCATGCAAGATGAGTCGTCGACCACGACTAGCAAGATATGCATGACGCAGGCCCATATACCACTTGGTCCGGAGGTGGGAGAGAGTGGTGTGCCGTATGGGAAACAACCTTTACAACGCAGTCATCACATCGTGCATCGCGCTACATTTACAATGCAGTCATTACATCGCAACATCCTTTACAACGCATGCCACTACAACGCAACCATTACATTGCATCTCACTACAACGCATGGCATTACAATGCATGACACTACAACGTAGGCATTACATTGCATGTCATTACAACGCATACCAGTACAAAGCAACCATTACAAAGCATAGTACCCCTACACTATCCAACACTTATCCTACTGTTGAACCCCCTGGAGTTAGAATAGTAATTTTTACCCCTACACTATCCAACACTTACCCCACTATTGCACCCCCTGAAGTTAGAATAGTAATGTTTACCCCTACACTATCCAATACTTACCCTACTGTTGCACCCTCGGGAGTTAGAATATTAATTTTTACCCCTACACTATCCAACACTTGCCTTAAATACAATGTAATGGTATGCATTGTAATGGTATGCATGGTAAAGGTATAATGCGATTTAATGGAATGCGTTGTAAATGTAGTTTAAAAAGATTTGTTGAAAAGGCATGCAATGTGAATGTATGCGTTGTAAGGGATGTTGCGGTTTAAAAACTGTATTGTAAGGGCATGCGTTGTAAATGTATGCGTTGTAATGGCATACATTTGTGCCGTATCCATCTGCGTTCTTAGTGCAGATAATGAAGTCTCAAAGCCACTGAGGAAATCTTGGAGATGCGCCCCCCTCCAATTCATGACGACCCAGCTTTTGCCGAGTAGGAGGCCCAGTGCTGTTAAATTTCCAGTAGGATTGCTTCTTTTTCAAACATCTCCCAGCAGTGCTATTATCGGTGTTATGGACAGATCTGATGTGGTCATCACCTGCAGCTCTTTGTCAAGTTTGTACCAGTAGTAATAAATCATGGGACATACACCATGCCATGCGCTGAAACCCAGCCTGGGGGAGCCACATTGCCAGCAACTAGCATGGCCGTATCTAACCATGTTCATGGGAGTACAGCATGCTCTGTGTATACATTTAGATGGATACATCTATATTGTAGCGCTGTTGTCCACGAAAGGACAAAAAAGGTACGCAATAGGCGGAAACCGCCGGGACACTACAACTCCCAGAAAGACTTGGGTGCTGGCAAACCGGAAGTGGTTGTGGGAACGGAGATATATGCAATCCCCCAGCGTAGCTCCGTGCTTGTCAATCTTGCCTTCCTGTCAAGAGAGAGAGAGCTTGAGCGCGGACGCTTGCCTTCCCGCTAGGAGGACTTCGGAGAGAGTGGTGCGCGGACGCTTGCCTTCCCGCTAGGAGGACTTCGGAGAGAGTGGTGCGCGGACGCTTGCCTTCCCGCAAGGAGGACGCCGGATCAAGTGGTGAGCGGACGCTTGCCTTCCCGCTCGGAAGACGCCGCATCTTTTTCCTTCTCGAACTTTAGAGGTAGGAACCTGTAGAGCACGGCCGTGCTAGAGATACTGTTTATGTTTGTTTCCCGTAGTCCAGAGGTGGAGCTACAGTCCTTTTGTTATCGTCCTTCGTTTCATACCTCTAGTGACAATAACTAGTAGGTGCCATTCGAAGCCACCCCTATCCTCCCTGTCAGGGTACCTGGAGGTAAAGGAACACTTGAGACTCAGTAATACCGAACCGGTACTACATCATCCAGAATCCTTTTCTTTGGGCATCTCCCTTTTTGTTCTTTGTAAGTACGAGTTTCCCTTTGAAGTCTTTTATAGTCTACGAACTGTAGGCAGGGAACTAATGGTCTGTTCCCTTGTGTTTCCTCAGTAATAGTTGTGACCTGAAGACCTCCTTCCATAGTGACCAGACCACGAGGGGTACTTCGCAACAACATCCTCCTTCGTTGTTTCATCCTTTTTCCTGGAGTGCCTTCTGTCCTTTGCATGAGCATATTGCAGGGAGAGTGGGCATTATTTGGGAACTGGGATACTAATCTTCGAGCTGTGGTCCCCGCCGGCCAGTACCTGAAGGTTAGTGGCTTATGGTTTCTCTGCATGGGATATCTGTGGGTTGCTAACCGTTACAGATTGACAAGCCCAAGTAGACAAGCCGAGCCTGGACCATGGAACCAAATACTATGTTAGCCTCGCTGGTAGAAAGCCTTACTGCGCTTCAACACGAGGTACACGCATCGCGTGTAGAAAACCAAGATATGAAGAAAGAAATGAATACCATGAGGAGAGAGGTAGCGGGCATGGTACGTAAAGGGCAGGGATCAGGTTCCTACATCAGAGAAGCAACTCTGCCTCCCCCTGGTCATCCAGTGACTCAACCCCTTCCTCAGGGAGCATCAGGGGGTGGGTTCGCGGTCCCCAATGCCATACCTCAGTCCTCCACCGACTCTACACCCACGGTGCATGTCATACAGAACACGGGCATTCCTCTTGCCCCACCAGAACGCTTTCATGGGGATCCAAAGAAATTTGAGACCTTCCTCAATCAATGCCGGCTCCACTTTCTGTGCAAGCCTGCGGTGTTTCAGAACGACGCGTCCAAAACCTCCTTTATGATGTCCTATATGAGTGGAAACGCGGCTAGTTGGACAATCCCGTTAATGGAGAAGAATGATCCGGTGTTGCATCATTTCCCTGATTTCTGTTCGGCTCTCCGGAGGTTGTTTGACCGCAAGACTCATATGTTGTCCTTGGACAAAGAACTTATCACGTTACGCCAGGGGTCACAGGACCTCTTGACTTATATCACCGCTTTCAATAGACTGGTGGTTGAAACAGACTGGCCCCAGGAGAAACGCACCTCGTTGTTCTATCAAGGACTACGCAGTGAGTTAAAAGACGTCCTATCACAAGTAGTCCAAATGCCTGCCAACTGCGAGGATTTGATAGATCTGACAGTCCAACTCGACCATCGCCTCCTGGAAAGGCGGGGAGACCGGAACCGGAGCGACATGAAGGGATGGTATCCCAAACCAAAACCATCGTCGGAGGAAGGTCCTAAGAATCCGGAGGGGGTTGAGCCGATGCAGATCGGTGGGATCCGAGGTCCTCTGACAACGGAAGAACGGGATCGCAGACGAAGGATGAAGCTTTGTTTGTATTGTGGAAAAGGGGGGCACTTCATACGCGAATGCAGAGCGAGGGCCCAACAACCGGAGAGAAACCCGGGGTCAAGAAAATCCGTTATAATGGGAACCAAGGAGACGTCGGAAAACTAAAAAGTCCGGCCCAGACTGAGGTCGCTGGGTTGGACGTGAGACAGACATCGATCTCCTCTCTCCTTGCCAACACGATGATGCCAGCGGTGGCCCATATAAACATGCCGGTGACATTATTCATAGCAGGAAACAACGTCACTCATGTGGAAGCCCTGCTGGATTCGGGGGCCACAGGGAACTACATTGACCTCGAGTATGCTGCATCCCTTGGAATTGAGTGGGAGAGAAAGAAGGAGCCAGAAAACGTAAAAGCAGTTGACGGCTCTTCCTTGACCTCTGGGCCAGTAACCAAACATACGGTGCCTCTGCGCATGCAGCATGAAGAACACCATGAATTCATACAATTTGACCTGATAGCGGCGCCACAGTTCCGCCTCATCCTCGGCATGCCCTGGCTGACACTCCACGATCCTGATGTAAGCTGGTCAGCACGAACTGTGACGATGAACTCGGCCTACTGCAAGGAACATTGCTGCAAAAGTTTCCAGGAGATAGCCGAAGACGTAGAGACCCCGTGGGCGCATCATTTGGCGGTATCCTGTGCGGAAACCCCGAAAAAGACCAGCTCTTTACCCAGAGAATATGAAAGGTTTCATGAACTCTTTGACAAGAAGCAGGCAACGAGATTACCCCCGCATCGTGAGTACGATTGCTGTATTGATCTTCTACCCGGAGCAGCGATTCCATGCAGTAGAGTCTATGCTCTAGCAGAGAAAGAGAACCAGTATTTGAGAAAATACCTTGATGAAAACATGGCCTCCGGATTCATTCGCCATTCCACTTCCCCTGCTTCCTCCCCTTTATTTTTCATCCCGAAAAAGGATTGTGATGAGTTGAGACCCTGTATCGACTACAGAGCACTGAATAGTATCACAGTCAAAAACAGATACCCCCTTCCGTTGATATCCGTTCTGATGGATCAAATCAAAGGAGCCCGCTATTTCACCAAGCTGGACCTTCGTGGGGCCTACCACCTGGTGCGCGTAAAACAAGGCGACGAGTGGAAGACCGCATTCCGCACCAAGTTTGGGCTCTTTGAGTATAGGGTAATGCCCTTTGGTCTATGCAACGCCCCTGCCGCCTTCCAATATTTCATGGATGAGGTGCTAAGGGGATTGTTAGATACCATATGCATGGTATACATCGATGATATACTCATCTATTCGGAGACCATGCAAGACCATGTACAACATGTCACCGAAGTACTAGAACGCCTGCAACAAAACGAATTGTACGCCAAACTTGAAAAGTGTCTCTTTCATGTCCCCGAGGTGTCCTTTCTGGGCTACGTGATCAACGCTAACGGATTCCAGATGGAAACTGGAAAAGTCGAGGCCATCAAGAACTGGGCTACGCCACGGAGCGTCAAATCAGTGCAGAGTTTCCTGGGCTTTGCAAATTATTACAGGAGATTTATAAAAGATTTTTCCAGGATTATTCATCCCATCTCCTGTCTGCTGCGAAAAAATGTGCCATTTGTGTGGGGGGAAGAAGCAGATCTCTCCTTTCGCACCCTCAAGGAGCGCTTCACGCAAGCCCCCATTTTGCGCCATCCAGATGCCCAACTGCCATTCATATTGGAAACAGATGCATCCCAGTTCGCTCTGGGAGGGGTCTTGTCCCAAAGACACCCGACAACTGGACAAATACATCCCGTCGCCTATTACTCAAAGAAACTGAGCCCAAGCGAGATCAATTATTCCATCACGGATAAAGAATTGCTCGCCATCAAAAGGGGCTGCGAAGAATGGAGACACTACTTGTGGGGGGCCCGGCATACCTTTGAAATATACACGGATCACAGGAACCTTCTGTTCTTGAAAACGGCGAAAGCCCTCACACCAAGACAACTCCGATGGACTCTCTTTTTTTCGGATTACGACTTCGTGATCAAGTATCGCCCCGGTCCACAAAATGGGAAGGCCGATGCCCTTTCCAGGAACCAGGATATCACAGACTCCGACACCATGGAACACAGTGAACCTCCTTCTATTCTGTCTGAGGGTGCCTTTCCCGAAAGCACCATTGCCTTGCTCACGTCCACTGATTTCCTCGAGGACATTAGAGTGTCGTTGACGGACATCGATATCCCAACATGGCTCCAAGAAGAACCCCTAGGGCGCACACAAAACAACGACCTTTTGTATCATCACCATGCCTTGTATGTCCCGGACCCTGGCCTACAGATGCAGGTACTTACGTGGGCTCACGACTCTGTGCTGGGAGGACATTGGGGTGTCTATAAGACTATTGCCACCATAGAGCGGTCTTTCTGGTGGCCCAACCTCAGGAACGACGTAAAGAAATACGTCCGGAATTGTTCGGTGTGCGCACAAAGCAAGGCGATACATAACCGACCCGCTGGGTTGCTCCGCCCGATTCCCATTCCTCCCAAACCGTGGCACACTGTATCAATGGACTTCATAGTTGAAATGCCGTTGTGTCAAGGAAAGACTACAATCCTGGTCCTTGTTGACCATCTGACCAAAATGGGCCATTTTGTACCTTTGGAGAGAATACCCACCTCCGCAGAACTGGCACTCGTGATCCTGCAACATCTCGTGAGAGCCCATGGTGTCCCATCCGTTTTCATTACAGATCGGGGGTCGCAGTTTACATCCCGTTTCTGGAAGGCCCTTTGCAAAACACTAACCATCGATGCCCGGCTCTCAACGAGTTACCACCCTCAAACAGACGGAAAAACGGAACGCCTCAACCAGACCATAGAGCAGTATTTGCGATGTTTTTCCCTACAAAACACTGTCGACTGGGTCACCCTCCTGTGGATGGCAGAGTTCACCTACAATAACACCGAACACTCCACTCTGGGCTGCTCCCCTTTCTTTTGTCTTTTGGGTTATCACCCGAACATTCTTCCTTTTGAATGGCCTGTAGCATCACAGCTGCCGAGCATCCAAGAACACCATGCTCATCTGCATGCGGTCCAAATCGACGCCATTCATCATCTGGCAGCTGCCCAAGCAAAGCAGAAAAGACATGCGGACACGAAACGCAGTCCTGAGCCAGAGTACGAGGTGGGGGACAAGGTATGGCTTTCCACGAGATATCTCCATCTCCGGGGTATCAACAAACTAAAACCCAAGTACATAGGACCTTACAGTATCGAGGAAGTGATAAACCCTGTGGCCATGAGATTGTCCATTCCTCGCACCTGGCATATCCACCCCGTGTTTCATGTGTCCCTTCTCCAGCCCTGCCCCGTTGAGACTAGACTACCCGTTCAACCCCCTCCTGTGCTAGTGGATGGGTTGGAGGAATATGAGGTGCAGGAACTGTTAGACTCAAGGTTGTACCGGGGTAGGGTTCAGTATCTAGTACATTGGAAAGGGTTTGGGGTCGAGGAACGCACTTGGGAACCCGAACAAAACCTCCATTGTCCCGAGTTGGTGGTTCGCTTCCACGAGGAGCATCCGGGGAAGCCGGGTCGACCGCCGAGTCGGCAGTCCTTGAGAGGGGGCTCTGTAGCGCTGTTGTCCACGAAAGGACAAAAAAGGTACGCAATAGGCGGAAACCGCCGGGACACTACAACTCCCAGAAAGACTTGGGTGCTGGCAAACCGGAAGTGGTTGTGGGAACGGAGATATATGCAATCCCCCAGCGTAGCTCCGTGCTTGTCAATCTTGCCTTCCTGTCAAGAGAGAGAGAGCTTGAGCGCGGACGCTTGCCTTCCCGCTAGGAGGACTTCGGAGAGAGTGGTGCGCGGACGCTTGCCTTCCCGCTAGGAGGACTTCGGAGAGAGTGGTGCGCGGACGCTTGCCTTCCCGCAAGGAGGACGCCGGATCAAGTGGTGAGCGGACGCTTGCCTTCCCGCTCGGAAGACGCCGCATCTTTTTCCTTCTCGAACTTTAGAGGTAGGAACCTGTAGAGCACGGCCGTGCTAGAGATACTGTTTATGTTTGTTTCCCGTAGTCCAGAGGTGGAGCTACAGTCCTTTTGTTATCGTCCTTCGTTTCATACCTCTAGTGACAATAACTAGTAGGTGCCATTCGAAGCCACCCCTATCCTCCCTGTCAGGGTACCTGGAGGTAAAGGAACACTTGAGACTCAGTAATACCGAACCGGTACTACATCATCCAGAATCCTTTTCTTTGGGCATCTCCCTTTTTGTTCTTTGTAAGTACGAGTTTCCCTTTGAAGTCTTTTATAGTCTACGAACTGTAGGCAGGGAACTAATGGTCTGTTCCCTTGTGTTTCCTCAGTAATAGTTGTGACCTGAAGACCTCCTTCCATAGTGACCAGACCACGAGGGGTACTTCGCAACAACATCCTCCTTCGTTGTTTCATCCTTTTTCCTGGAGTGCCTTCTGTCCTTTGCATGAGCATATTGCAGGGAGAGTGGGCATTATTTGGGAACTGGGATACTAATCTTCGAGCTGTGGTCCCCGCCGGCCAGTACCTGAAGGTTAGTGGCTTATGGTTTCTCTGCATGGGATATCTGTGGGTTGCTAACCGTTACATATATATCGCATTTGAGGATACATTTTCTATCTGCTCACAGCAATATGTCCTCTGTACCTCCGGTAGTGCAGTGCCCCGGTTTGTGTTCCCATCTAGACTGCCACTGGTGCATAGCAGTTGTCCCAGTGTAGCTATGTTGTACATGCGTGTTATGGATTTGATAAATGACCCGTTAGTGAGAAGTGCCGAGAGGAGGGACCAATTGAACGAGTTCTCCGTAAAGGAGGAGTATAAGTCTTTGATGGTTTGAGTTGGTGTGTCCCAAAAAATCAGTGTATGTTAGAAAACGTTTGTTATCAAAGAGTTATTGTTGTGAAGTTAATTTCCTAGCTGATGCCTGGTCACCCCAGGTTCAGCAGTCATCTCTAGTTGGGGATTGTTACTCAGGAGAAGGTGAGAGGAAGATCCCAACCCGCTCCAGTTAACGTGGACAGTCAGGACCATGCCCATGTTATGCATCTGACATTGAGAATCTCACCCTGAGGTCATACAGGTTGCAAAAGCAGCACATTTCGGAGAGGGGTAGGAGCAATCAGTCCCTCCTCCAGATTCAAATATGGTTTCTACCGAGTATTATGTACCCAGTGATTTGCAAAGAGTGGCTGAGCTCAAAGTTGGGAGCAGCAAACCCACACAGTCTATACTGCAGCTGCAATTTGGACCATGCAATCCGGGGCTTCCAGCCTGCCCACACCAGCCTGATCATTAAAGAGTGGAGCTGGTTGAAAATGATTTGTTTAGGGATATAGGGATATTTTAAAATAGATAGAGTACTTGGGGAAGATTTCTATATTTGTGAGTGCCAGTCTACTTACCACAGACAATGGCACCTGATCCATTTCCAAGGCTGCTCATTAAAACAAGATATGCAGCAGCCATACATTCACTGAGACATATATAAACTCACTTATACAGTCAGTCATGCACTCATGAAATCACCCATACAGACACTCATACACCCACAGATTCATTACTAAACCTTGGTGTATATATATGTTGAACACTCATAAACTTTTTAGAAACACTCATAGTAACAGGATGATGTCATCAGTGATGTCATTTGAGATGAATGATGTAATATATAACATCATACGCAGGGCATAGCGGGATCATGAGCTATAGTTAGCTCATATAACTATAACTGCTGAATTTCTCTGGTTTTGTATGAGTGAAATGTCAGCCTAACTATAACGTCCCTGCAACCTTTGTTTTCTTCAGTGAATTTCTAAGGTTTTTAAATTTGTTATTTCCTAATCAGAAAGCCTCTGTAACCTTTGGTTTTTCCAGTGAATTTACATGAGCTCCCCTACTCATCCTTTGTTTATTATTTTTCTTTTTTTCTTTTTCTGAGTGCCTAGACAGCTGCTATTTTCTGCAAAGCCTTCTTTCCTAAACTATGCACTTTTGTTTACTCCACGATGGATGTCCACTGTCTTGGATCTTGGTAAAGGAAAAATGCCCACTGCAGCATGGAGACCCATACATGCGAATGCATGGTGACACATTTACATATATACGTTATCATGTGGGGGCCAGTCAAATTAAAACTAAACCGAAATGGCCACAGCAGAATCATGATGCATTCATGTGAATACCTGGTAATTTATGCTCTTGTGGCTGTCTTTGTGAAGGGGCATGCCATTTTATGGAGTGTTTTATTACTAATGTTGGCCAGCAACAACCATTTCTTTCTTTTGTTGCAGTTGCTGTTCAGCCTCAGTTTTCAGTGTTCAAGCACACTGCAACCTGCATGATCTCACATTTGCTATGTTATAACTGCAATTACACAAATATAAATAATTTTTATGGGTCATATTTAATATCTACCATGAATACTAATAAATTGATAACTATGAATATAGTAACAGTTAATGACTGATTATGTGCTGTGACTTATTGTTATAAACACTGTGAGGTCCTACGCATTGTGTGTGAGAGTTAAGGTTTGTCTGGTTGTTGTACAAGTTATGGATTACGGAAATAACTATACTTGGCACATTTTAATTATTTTTAGGTGTTGATTTGTAACCAGAACTTCTCTTTAATCAGGCTTTTAACTGAGTACTGGGGATTTTCTTCCGTGCATCTTAGAATGTTATAATCAATTTTAACCATAACATAGATTTTTCATGAAATTTCTGGGTTTTTGATGGTACATTACACCAACGTTTATGAAACCATACCTCACCACAATGAGCATAGCCGTCAGTCATATGCTGTGTGGGTTTGATGTAAGGCCTGATATACTACACCGTCTTCTATCAAAGTACATCCTACACCATTACACATGGTCTTCAGCAGTGTGCAGCTGGACTTGAGCACAGGAGGTGGCTACAACTATGCAATGTGCCCAAACTGCTGCACACAGTTGACCCCACTGCACATAGGCTTTCAGTCATGTACAGCAGGGGTTCACTGCAGGACCTGGTCCAAGCTGCTATCAGTAGCCAACCTCAAAAGAGCATAGTCTTCATTTGGGCCTGGCAAATTTTATTTTACTCATTTACATTGTCTGTAAATTTCTTCATTAGATTTTTGAAACTTTTTTATTTAAAAAGATTTGGACCCTTCTGGGGTTAGTAGATCTAGAAACAGGCTCGTTACTGATCTAAGAGCCCTTCTCGAATGATTCATGGGCCCTAGGACAGACTCAAGGACCTTGAAACTGGGCTACAAGTTCACAAACGCTGTTTCATGCTACAAAAACCCTTCAGAAATATTTTCTCCAATTTAAACAAATCAACGTCCCATTCTGGCTCCCAATCTGAGCCTGGGGTTAGGCAATGCTTTCGTTTTCAGGAAGTAAGAGCCAAGCCACATGTCCTATGATGGAGTTTGTGACAGATGTTTCTATGTAGTGGTCAACTAATGAGAGGATTTAGGTCTGCTAACTTAGCATTCTGTCTGCAGACCTAAAATGGACTTCAGGAATAAAACTTCTTGTCTAATCAAATGCAATTCATTTTAATAATTTGGATCTCTGGATGGTCAGTGAACACGGGTTCTAAGACTAGCCGTGGGCAGATGATAAGGTATCTTTAACTTTATTACTTTGAAGTCCACCATAAAATTATTGCAATACTAATTTCTCAAAACTTCTGAATGTATTTATCTCAAATCAACCAAGGTACTTTCTTGAGTGAAGTTCTAACTGTATGCCAAGATCTAAAAAGGTCAAAAAACAACACAAGGGCTTTGACTCACCCTCAGTAAAGCAGAGTCTATATACTAAATAAACACCAACAAAAAGCAAATACTGAGTTCTATTCTCATCAGGACCAAACAGAGAATCTGAAAGAAGAAAGACAAGTATCCTTACAATCTAGATAATTCAGTGTTTAAGAAAAGCACAGAAGCGGTCACTGGCATAGAGCGCTCCCTACCTGAGTAGTTCAAAGTACAGCTTCAAGTGACTTAATCGGAAGCGTGAACGTCTGTGGGAAAAAATAAACCCCGGTTAGTTGTTTAAAAGTTAGTGCCTATTGTGAACACAGGGTGGGTGGTAGGCGACTAAATACCTGTAAGTCGGCTGCTCGCAGCGGTGTGTGGGGCGGTATCCTGGAAGAACAGGACTCCTTCAGCTGTTTTTTTGGAACGAGTTGGTGTGGGGCTGTGGATAAACGGGAAGAGTTCAATCAGGATAGCAATGGGGACAAGTCATGACAAGAACGGGGAGGGCGGCGTGCAGGCATTACCTTTTAGAGTTAAGCCGCCCGGCCCAGAGTTTCTTCGAGGGTTTTCAAGTGGTGTACAGCGTAAGTTCAATTATGCCGTTGCTGGCCGTCTCCTGAAAAACAGGGGAGTTTTACAAAGCTCTAGCGAGTTACGGCTAGGTCTCGTAACGGGAGAACAATCCAAATCATTCCCGACATACCTTTTCACGGCGCAGGTTCCTCAAATTCGTGCCGTGTCGGAAGCAGTCCGTGCGGTGCACGTCGCCGGATGTCCTTGTGTTCCTCCGAGAAACAATAGAAGACCTGATGTCGGTGGGCGATCCGTGCAAGTCACATGACCCTCGTTAGGATCATGGTTGTTGTAGTTTTCAAATTGCAGACTGCCACATATTGCAGAATATACAAAGGACTTTAGTTACATCGGTTAGGATGAGTGGTGTGTTGTAAAGGCTGGGTTTAGAAAACCCGCTGCATTTCGGAAAATTCATTAAGTCCATTTGTGACTGTGTCAAACCTCAAAATGAGTTGTGCTTCCCGTTGGCTAAGTCTTGCTTCCCTGTCACCCCCTCTTGAATCACTTTCAACTTTTGACAACACAGTCCATTTTATATATCATTTTCAGTGTGTCCTTCAGATGTCCAATGGTTCACCAATGGGGCATTAGCCACTGATCTCCTCACCCTTGATTTGTGTTGAGTAATCCGCTGACGGATTTCCTGGGATGTTTTTCCTACGTATAGTTTCTGACAAGGACACAAGATGCCATAAATGAAATTTCTTGTTTTACAATTTGAGAAAGCCGAGTGTTTCCAAAAAATTCCATTATATGAGAACACATCTCCCTCCAATGTGTTATCACAGCACACGCGGGTGCCACATTTGTGATGTCCATGGATGGGCTGTAGACCCAACATGCTTCGTAATGTGGGCGTTTCTTTTTTAGGTAATGCTGCCCGTACCGCAAAGTTTGCGATGCTCTTCTCTTTTTTGAATGCAAACAGGGGTGGCTGTTTTAAGCTGACTTCCAGATTCTTCACCAAATGCCAGTTTTGATTGACAATTTTTTTGAGTCAGTTAGCATTTGGGCAGAAAGTGGTAACACAGACATTCTCTGTAGTGGCGGTTTCTCAGTACTTACTTTTTGTTGGTGTTTATTTGAGAAAAAGGAGCAGCTATTTCCAAATAGAAATTGTATGCAGATGTTCAACTCTTATGATTTATTATTGGTGCAAATATAGGTGCATACAAGGGGAAAATCCTGCCCAGCCCCCTCCTACTATCCATATTGTAAAGGAGATATCCTTAATATTTATCTTTGCAAAATGCTAAGATTAAACAATCTACTTAAATCAAGTGAACAGCCCTTTCAGGATTAACTCATCTAGCTTCACGTTGGCAATCATCGTGTGGGGCAAACTCTCAGCCCGTTTGCAGTTGCAAAGAGTCCAAAATTTTGTGATTTCATCTTTCTTGGCAATGAAGTACACTCTGATACCAGAGAAGGGTCCAGGACCTAGGGAGGCACCACTTGGGAATCAGGGAGACACTCTAGCACTTCACACACCAGAGTGCCTTGGGGCGACCCGGAGGAGGGGCTAGCGGTGTGCGGTCCATTGCTGTTTTTTCTACATAACGGCTCCCATGAGCCTCCCAAGCTGACGAGCTTCTGGACGACGCACCTGCGTGCTGGGCAACAAGGCCCGTGACGGTTACGAGGCGGCCTTCTCTTAAACCCCTATTGACTTTCTCTACTGATAACCCGAAACCATGGCCATGTCCCAGGTCTAGAGATTGGGGGAATAACAAGTATCTACTTGCACCTACATAGGTAAACAACTTATGAACTTTCAGTAATTCTTCAAATTTCAGGCACTTCACACACCAGCGTGCTTAGGGGCGACCCGGAGGAGGGGCTAGTGGTGTGCGGTCCATTGCTGTTTTTTCTACATAACGGCTCCCATGAGCCTCCCAAGCTGACGAGCTTCTGGACGACGCACCTGCGTGCTGGGCAACAAGGCCCGTGACGGTTACGAGGCGGCCTTCTCTTAAACCCCTATTGACTTTCTCTACTGATAACCCGAAACCATGGCCATGTCCCGGGTCTAGAGATTGGGGGAATAACAAGTATCTACTTGCACCTACATAGGTAAACAACTTATGAACTTTCAGTAATTCTTCAAATTTCAGGCACTTCACACACCAGCGTGCTTAGGGGCGACCCGGAGGAGGGGCTAGTGGTGTGCAGTCCATTGCTGTTTTTTCTACATAAGGGCTCCCATGAGCCTCCCAAGCTGACGAGCTTCTGGACGTCGCACCTGCGTGCTGGGCAACAAGGCGCATGACGGTTACGAGGCGGCCTTCTCTTCCACCCCAATTGACATTCTCTACTGATGAGGGAAGATATCCCGAAACCCGGGCCATGTCCCGGCTCTAGAGGTCGGAGGAATAACAAGTATCTACTTGCACCTACATAGGTAAACCACTTATGAACTTTCAGTAATTCTTCAAACTTCAGGCACTTCACACACCAGAGTGCTTAGGGGCGACCGGGAGGAGGGGCTAGCCGTGTGCGGTCCATTGCTGTTTTTTCTCTATAATAGACCTGGCCCAGCAAATTGTGAGTCTGCAGTAATAAGCCAGCTGGACCTCCTTCTTGACACATTAGGATACAGACCAAATATTGTAGTTGGAGGTGACTTCAACTGTCATTTTCAACTTGTATCGGAATTTGGCAACCTCTTGGAAGCTGAAGACATGGCGTACAATATCCGAGATAGAAAGTGACAAAGAAGGGAAGTGTACAGTTGCTGTGACCGAACTATTAAGGCTTACAATGGGCCATAATCTGAGAGCTTGTAATGGACGCCTGCCCTCCGACAGACTAAATGCTCACCTGAGCATTTGGTCTGTCGGAGACCTGAGCCCTACCCTTTTTAATATTTACCTCAGTCCATTAGCCTTTATCATCCAAGAATTTGGTATCTCCGTCGTGTCATACGCGGATGATGCACAATTAGTCTTTTCAATCTCAGACTCCCTTAACTCTGATCATCGACAGCTTGTCCCATGCCTCGAGAAAATCAGATCTTGGATGGCAGACTGTAAACTTAAGTTAAACGGGGACAAAACAAAACTGATGATTCTGGCTAACAACCTTAACCCCCATGTGGATATTCCATGGCCTATCAGTTGGGGATCACTGCCTTCGCCTAAACCTGCCATAAAAAACCTCGGCATGTGGCTAGATCAAAATCTCACAATGGAGACACAGGCCAAAAAGCTATCTGGCACCTGCTTTGGGACACTACGTCTGCTTAGGAAGATTATGCCCCTAGTCCCAGAAGACGGAAGGAGAACAGTTGTTCAGGCCCTGGTGGTCTCAAGGCTGGACTACGGCAACTCGCTCTTTTGGGTTCCCCGAAATATGAAATCAACCGTCTTCAAGTTTTTCAAAACGCAGCAGCACGGCTACTATTGAATGTACCCTGACGTCAATCAATTAAACCAAGACTGAAGGAACTATACTGGCTTCCGGTTCAAGACAGAATCAAATTTAAATCCCTCAATCTGGCCTATCATGCCATGCACGGAAGAGGTCCGGCACTCATTCAAAACCTGGTCACTCACTACACACCTCAACGACAGCTCAGGTCAAGTTCAAAGTTTCTCATGAAGAACACCGTAACAAAAAGAGCCAAATGGGGTGGAAGGTGTTTCTCCCATCTGATACCTAAACTTTGGAACAGCCTAGATTCTGACATTCGATCCACCAAAGAAGAAGCACAGTTCAGGAAAAAACTTAAGAACTGGCTTTTCCCACAAGACTAGTTACCCACTCTTGCTAAACTGCTTTATTAGCGCTAAGATGCCCAAGGGTAGTCACACTCTCTACAAATCGTATAGCAAAACACACAAGATGATGGACGGAATGTTGCGCAATGGCAAAACATTCACCCCCAGTCACAGATCTAGGTTTAATCCATCGTTATTTCGCTCACCAAGCCACCCCAGTTCAGACATGGCCATATGCAAATCAGTCTTGACCCTGTGCCTCATGTGAACACTCCAGCCCAAACTGCTATGCCATGTCTTTCCTGGACCAGAATCAAGCATCCTAGGACCTGTTTCTGGCTATCAGCCATCTTCAGCCAGGTAGCTTGACTCCAGTGGCCTAGTGAGCACGGGACCCACATGTGGGCATACTCTTCCCACATAGGGTGAACAGCTTAACCCACAAGATGATGGACGGAATGTTGCCTAATGGCAAAACATTCACCCCCAGTCACATATCTGGGTTTAATCCATCGTTATTTTGCTAACCAAGCCACTCCAGTTCAGACATGGTCATATGCAAATCAGTCTTTACCCTGTGCCTCATGGGAACAGTCCAGCCTGAACTGCCAAGCCATGTCTTTCCTGGACCCGAATCAAGCATACGAGGACCGGTTTCTGGCTATCAGCCGTTTTCAGCCAGTATAGCTTGACTCCAGTGGCCTAGTAAGCCCGGGACCCACTTCTGGGCATACCCTTTCCACATAGGTTGAACAGCAAAACACACAAGATGATGGACGGAATGTTGCACAATGGCAAAACATTCACCCCCAGTCACTGATCTGGGTTTCATTTATCGTTATTTTGCTCACCAAGCCACCCCAGTTCAGACATGGCCATATGCAAATCAGTCTTGACCCTGTGCCTCATGGGAACAGTCCAGCCCGAACTGCCAAGCCATGTCTTTCCTGGACCCGAATCAAGCATACGAGGACCGGTTTCTGGCTATCAGCCGTTTTCAGCCAGTATAGCTTGACTCCAGTGGCCTAGTAAGCCCGGGACCCACTTCTGGGCATACCCTTTCCACATAGGTTGAACAGCAAAACACACAAGATGATGGACGGAATGTTGCACAATGGCAAAACATTCACCCCCAGTCACTGATCTGGGTTTAATTTATCGTTATTTTGCTCACCAAGCCACCCCAGTTCAGACATGGCCATATGCAAATCAGTCTTGACCCTGCGCCTCATGGGAACAGTCCAGCCCGAACTACCAAGCCATGTCTTTCCTGGACCGGAATCAAGCATCCTAGGACTGGTTTCTGGCTATCAGCCGTCTTCAGCCAGGATAGCTTGACTCCAGGGGCCTAGTGAACACGGGACCCACGTCTGGGCATTCCCTTCCCACATAGGGTGAACAGCAAAATACACAAGATGATGGACAGAATGTTGCACAATGGCAAAACATTCACCCCCAGTCACTGATCTGGGTTTAATCCATTGTTATTTTGCTCACCAAGCCACCCCAGTTTATACATGGCCATATGCAAATCAGTCTTTACCCTGTGCCTCATGGGAACAGTCCAGCCTGAACTGCCAAGCCATGTCTTTTCTGGACCAGAATCAAGCATCCTAGTACCGGTTTCTGGCTATCAGCCGTCTTCAGCCAGGATAGCTTGACTCCAGTGGCCTAGTGAGCACAGGACCTACGTCTGGGCATACCCTTCCCACATAGGGTGAACAGCAAAACACACAAGATGATGGATGGAATGTTGCACAATGGCAAAACATTCACCCCAGTCACAGATCTGGGTTTAATCCATCGTTATTTTGCTCACCAAGCTACCCCAGTTAAGACATGGCCATATGCAAATCAGCCCGAACTGCCAAGCCATGTCTTTCCTAGACTGGAATCAAGCATCCTAGGACCGGTTTCTGGCTATCAGTCGTCTTCAGCCAGGATAGCTTGACTCCAGTGGCCTAGTGAGTACGGGACCCACGTCTGGGTCTACCTTTCCTAAATAGGATGAACAGCAAAACACACAAGATGATGGACGGAATGTTGCACAATGGCAAAACATTCACTCCCAGTCACAGATCTGTATAAACATAAACATAAGCACACTTTTAGCGGAGGTAAATCTGGAACAAATATAGATTATATTCTAGTGACACTAGGATTCTGGAGCCACCTGGTCGACTTAAAAATCGATGCCAGAACAGAGAGTGACCATCGACTTTTGAGTCTGATGGTACTATCAGAATTTTGTCTTCCAACCCAAACTGGTTCCAATGAAAGTGGTACCAAGGAAGATGAAATTATTTTAAGTAAAAATAATCGAGCTGTAAAGTGGCGATATATCCTAGGTAACACTAAATCGATGACTAGTATTTATTGTACCTTTGCAGATATTATCACATCCTTTATAGAACAACCTGTAGGCCAAACTAAGATGACAGACCTGCATGGTATGTTGATAAATGCTTTAGGACCAGTGCTGAGCATAACACCCAAATAAGGGAATACAGGAGCAACATATAAGAACAATTTTGGTAACCCCTGATATAATGGGAACTGTCGAGCGACCAAGAAAGAGTTAATCCAGGCCGTTAGGAGTGAACATATAGCTATAATAAGGGCAAAAAGGCATAATTATGAACAGACCCTAGGAGATGCAAAGAGATCATGGGATGAGAAGATCTGGTCCGACCTAATCAGTGCGGATAAAGCCAAGGATCAAGCTGGATTTTGGAATCTGATAGCCAAAGGGAATAGGTCGGGAAAGACGCGGAGAGACCTATTCCTCGATGAAAACACATTGGTGGAACACTTTTCTGGTCTTTACTCTGAAGCCAATGGTGATGCCTTTGAGGTAACAAAATATATGGAGAATAGTGCAAAGGCAGCTAAACTGCACTTTTCACTAAATGATACACTACTAGTCGTGGAGACAGATAAGTCAGGCAAAGCACCAGGACCCGACAAAATCCCGGGTGACCTTTTAAAACATGACGCAAGTATTTGGGGACCTTATATTAATTTCCTTTGTAATGCGATAGCTGACTTTGAACCAATACCAAACACGGTGAAGGGGGCAGAACTAGTCACAATTTTTAAAAAGGGAAATCGTTATGATCCGGCAAACTATCGCCCCATTTGTCTGATTGATATTCCACAGAAAATATTTGCTAGGCACTTTTTATACAGGTTAACTGCATGGATTGAAGAGGTTGATTTACTTTCAAAATATCAAGCTGGGTTCAGGAAAAAGACTAGCACCATTGTTCAAGTCTTCAGATTTATGTGTATTTGCTGCAAATATATAAACTTAAGGAAAGATAGTCTATATATCGCCTTTGTAGATTTGAAGGCTGTGTTCGATTTGGTACCCAGGAAAGGGTTATGGGGTTGTTTGAAAGATGTGGGGGTGCCAATCGAACTGCTTGTCCAGATAATTAGGCTCCATGTGGGAAATGACGCTAAAGTGAGATGGGGGCTGAGGGGCGAACTTACCAAGGAAATACCTGTGAGAAGGGGAGTACGTCAAGGTTGTGTATTGACGCCCACCCTGTTAAGCCTGTTTGTAAACGACATCCCTTGCCATTTGGAAGGTTGTAAAAACGATTCCCCTAAGCTGGGAGGCAAATACCCGCACTACTTTTTGCAGATGATACTATTTTAATCTCGCAAACTCCCAGCCAACTCCAAAATTTGCTGAATTTCTTCCAGTTGTAATGTATCAACAAGGGACTCGAAATAAATTCCAGCAAGATTAAATATATGTCTATTAATTCCCATAAATCTTTTAAAAAGACTTTAGAGCTAAATTGTCAAAGACTAGAATATGTACACAGTTTTAATTATTTAGGCATCACATTGGATACGAAGCTGACCTGGAAGGCTCAACTGGAAAAAAATAGAATAATCTTGCTCCAATACTGTACTCCCATTATAAAAGGCTGTATCTCCTGCCGTTGTGGTTTTTAAATTCGAGGCACAGGCAGCTGCCTTTTATGGAGCAGAAATATGGGGGCCCTATTGCAAACATAATTTTGAAATTGGGGAAAACAATTTCTTTTGGAAAATATTGTCTCTTCCAAATAGGAATCAGTTCATCCCAGTAATGTTGGACTTGAATCTGAAACGAACTGACAATCACGCTGTATTACGCCCCCTCTTATTTTGGGTAAGAATCTGATCAACGATAGAGCTTTTACATTATAAAAAAAAAGGCTTACAGAAGATAATGAGTACTGCACTGTTTAGGCTATTCCATGGTTCCAACATGTGTCAATATGGTTAGAAAAAATAGGATTCTCACATTACTGGGAGGAGCCCTTAGAGCTGACCACGGCATGTTGCAAGATAGTTAAGTCATCTTTTTGGGCTTTTATTAACAGTAAATTGCTACATGATTCTAATCTGGGTCCTTTGACAACATCATTTCTCCTGTTCAAAGATATAACTCAGTTTGAACCGTTTCTAGATGAGGTGTGTGCGCAAATTGCAAAATCGTTGTACCTGAAATTGAGATATGGAGTTCTACAAACAAATAATAATAAATCCAAATGGGGCAGCAACCGTGATGACAAAGATTATGACAAGTGTAAGTTTTGTAAAAACGTGGTTGAGGTCAAGGAAGACGATGTACACATATTTTTTTTCTGTCCCCTATATGACACTCCAAGAAAAAAATGGATTATACCACTCTGCAACAACTTAAATATTAGGCATTGTAGAGAGTCTTAGCGTCTATTGAGGACATATACCAAGCACTTGGTGTTTTTTGTGTATCTAGATTCTTGTTTAATGTGATGACTATTAGAGCCAAAATTGGTTTAAAACTGTCACACTGTAATATGTTATTCTAGTAAATAGTTGACAGATTTTTTCACTTGCACTTTAAATCTGTAAATAACCCAGAGATTAATTTTCTTCCAACCCAGAAAAATTTCAATTGATGGAGTTACCAGACATCATATAACTTGATAATTGTAATTATGAGGAGTGCGACCAAAGGATTCTAAGAGGTTTTAACTTGCATACTTTTAATGTTGCAAAATATTTTATTTTATTTATTCCGATACTTGGTTTGAATTGTAATTAAGAATGGATCATGACATTGTGCTTTCTAACACCCAATCAATGTGTCAAAATCAACTGTTGATTAAATGTATAGTGGCAATGTCCATGTTTTTTAGGTCTCGCCCTGGCGAAAGCGCGCAAAGCGCATTCTCGCCGCGAGACCTATAGCTGTTGGCTCAGCTTACAGCGAGCCAAAGTGGAGACAAAAGACTGGCACGCGCAGCATGCCGGAATCGGATCAGGCCGCGCGCGTGAACTAGCACCCCGATTCCGGCATGCTGTTCACACACACAACGGATCTGGACGCGCACACACAAACAGACAGACACATGTACACACAGACACATGCGTGCACATGCATGCACACACACACATGCAGACACACTCGCACACACGCAGACACATGCGCACACACACACACACACGCAGACATATGCAGACACAAGCGCACACACACAAACACGCACCCCCCCAACTCACCGGGCTCTTTCTGCTACAGGCTCTGAAAACGCGGGGCTCCCTCAGCTCCCGGGAGCCCCGGACACTGCTACAGGCTCCGAAAACACGGGGATCCCTCAGCTCATCGGAGCCCCGGACACTGCGGTGCGCTCCATGCCCCAGGCAAAGTTGGCCGCACGCATGCGCAGTGCGTAAGGACTGCGTGTGTGTTCCCGTGAGGTCGCGCGCAATGTGCTAACGAGAAGAATCACCTTGTTTTAAATAGGCGTGTGACGGGCAGCGCACTTTCACTTTGTAATAACTCACAAGACGTAAGGTAAGCAGAGAAGACTTTATTGTAGATAAGACTTCCGCCAGCACGACATGTCAGCACAAAATGGCAGTGGACTCTCAGGCGCTCGAGCCACCAACTGTCACACACATTACGTAGGCAGCCAGCACGAGATCAGTGCCTCGCGCGTTGCTCACAGTGCGAGCGCGAGGCAGGCTAGCTCACTACATATCTCCTTTCCCTAAAAGGAGAAGAGAAGGAAAAGTAGTAGAGAAGAACAAAAGGAAAAGAGAAAATCAGGAAAGCAAAAGGAAGGGAGAGAAACATCAACGGACTCTAATAGGAACCCTGATGGCTCTGGTGCTCCTCCTCATCACCGAGGATTGAGGAGCTGATGGCTGTACACTGGTATCACATGGGAGATCGTCACAAGGAACATTTTTAGCATCAGTAGAGTTCAACAAGTTGACATCAAAACTTTTAACTTTTACCACCTTGTTGACATTCCACCAGTGCTGTCCATTGACCCGAACAGCATTACCACAGACTTTGTCGACCTTAACAATATCACCGAACTTTGCATCACCTTTCTTTACAAACCCTTGTTTCTTAATCCTTATACAGTCCCCCACAGCAAATGCTCTGCTTTTCACCCGTTTCCTTTCATCAAAGTATTCTTTCTGTTTGGACTGTAATTTTTCATTCTTTTTCCTGACTTGCTTATCAATCTCTTGGGGAGAAGAATGGGATTTGAACCATTTGGACATCCATGCAGGCCTAAATTCAGTGCATGGTTTCCTGCCCCTTAGTAATTCAAAGGGAGACACCCCTGTAGATGAATGTGGGGTGGTCCTGTAGAACCACAGCATGGCTCTCACACTCTGGGGAACCTCTTTGTTGTGTACAATAGCCCATTTGACACAATCACCAATAACTCTGTTGAGTCTTTCCACCAAACCATTGGTTTGTGGGTGGTAAAGGGAACTTCTGTAATGAGTGATGGCAGACTCTTTAAGGAACTCTTCCACTTCAGTGGACACAAACTGGACCCCATTGTCGGATATGATGGAAAGGGGAAACCCTTCTCTCATGAAAATTTCTTTCATGAAGTCAATGATCTCTTTCGAGTCAACTTTGGATACAAATTTAGCCTCTGGCCATTTTGTGTAATAATCCATCATTACAATGGCAAATTTACACTGATGGGGTAAACTATGGAATGGTCCTAGCACATCGATGCCAAGTTTCTCCCACGGTGCACCTGGAAGAGATATAGGCGTGAGCGGAGGACTGGCTGTGCGAAAACCTTTGTCACTAGAAGAACAGATAGTGCATTCTTGCACCATGGCATCAATATCTTTATCCATCTGTGGCCACCAGAAGTACTCTCTTACTCTACGTTTAGTGAGTGTGGCTCCAAGATGCCCTTCATGGGCCTTGGCTAAAAGTGTGGCTCTAATTTTCTCGGGAGGTACCAATTTCTCTGTCCTAAAAACTAGACCATCTTCGATAGAAATTTCATCACTCACTTTCACATAGGGTTGTAAATCAATACTAACATTTCTTTCCCTCGGCCATCCTTGGACAATGTGTTTTTTTTTACTTCTTTCAGAACTTGATCACTTTCTAAAGCTTCCCTCCAACCTTCTTGCCCCACAGAACATACATGTAACAATTCAACACTGGCAATAATACAGTCTTCATCATCATCATAACAACAGTCATCATTACTCAGTGTGGTTTTGCTTGTGGAGGAAGGTAGGCGTGACAAAGCGTCGGCTCTCACATTTTTCCCACCAGCAATGTGGACAACATCAAAATTGAATTGCAATAACTTAGATGCAAGGCGTGCAATGCGGGGAGTAGCACTACGTCCTTTTGTGTTACCAAGAATTGACACTAAAGGTTTATGGTCTGTTTGAAGAGTGAATTTGCGCCCCCACAGATAATTTTTGAACTTCTCAATGCCCCACCAACATGCCAGGAGCTCTTTCTCAATCACGGAGTAATGCGTTTCCGCCTCTCTAAGTACCCTGGATGCAAACCCAACGGTATGTTCATTTTTACAAACATCTTGTGTCAATACAGCTCCCAATCCATGGTTACTGGCATCAACAGTCAAAGTGCAGGGGACATCCTGTACATAAGGTTTCAAAGCACTGACAGTGCACAACTTATCCTTGATCCATTCAAACGCCTTACTACACTCTTCATCCCACACAAATTCACTTTTGTCTTGTAACAACTTTGAAATAGGGCGAATGTTGGTGGCATAGTCTTGGATAAATCGTGAATAGAACTCTGTTAGGCCTAAAAGTGATTTTACTCCTGCTTTGTCCTTAGGAGCTGATGCGTCTACTATTGCTTGAACCAAACTCGGTTTTGGTGTTACGCCTTCACTTGAAATGGTGTGACCCAGATATTCCACACTGTCTTTAGAGAATACGCACTTATCTCTCTTTAGTACAACTCCATGCTCTTGGAAAATTGACAACATTTTAGACAACACCTGGTCATGTTCCTGCTGATCCTTAGCATATATGAGGACGTCATCTTGAAATATGGCAACATTTTTAATTCCTTTGAGGAGATTGACCATGACTCTCTGGAAAACAGAGGCTGCCGACGCAAGGCCAAAAGGCATGCGGCAGAATTGATACAATCCAGATGGTGTGTTGAACGCAGTGAAGTGGCGTGAATCCTTGTCAAGTTCGATTTGGTGGTATGCAGAGGCCAAGTCAAGTTTGGTGAAAACCTTAGCCCCTGCAACTACACCTAGCATTTCTGTGATGTTGGGTAATGGGTGTGAGTCCACCCAAATCACTTTGTTTAAGCTGCGCAGATCAATGCAGATTCTGAGATCATTGTTTTTCTTTCTTGCCACGACCAAAGCCGAAGACCAATCCGAGGATTCAATCGGTTCTATTACTCCTCTTTTATGCATAGACAAGAGTTCTTTTTCTAGATCATTGCGGATGCTGAAAGGTACACTCCTTATTTTGTGTTTGACAGGCACAGCATCATTCTTTATTTTTATCTTGTGCTTGAACCCTTTGATCTTTCCGAGTTCACCAGAAAATACTCTAGGGAATTTATTGAGGAGTTCTTCCACATGTGTTTGGTCACGAATAACTAAAATTTGTTCCTTTGCTCCAGGACGTAGCATCATACTGAACAAACCTTGATGGAACCACCCAAGAATGTCCAATCCATTGACAGCCACATATATTTTTCCATATATATGCCTGTTCTTGAACACCAGGACATCTTCAAAATACCCTAGAAGTTCAATGCTCCTCCCTTCATAGGATACTGGTTCGCGATCTGGTGGTTGCAAAGGTCTATTTCCCCATTTCTCTTTGAATAAACATTCACTGATCATTGTTATCCTGGCACCTGAATCTACTAAAAGTCTCAGATTTTTATCGCCAACACCAATGATAGCATAAGGATCAACACAGTCATGAGGATTCCCTGTTATTATGTCTCCTTCTTTTACCACGAGAACCATGTCTTTAAGTTCACATAGGGCGTCATCACTGTCACTTTCACTTGAGTCCTTTATACATGCAACTTGGTTAGGACTTTTCTTGTTTGTCTGGCAGACTTTGTCAAAATGCCCCAATTTCCCACATTTTCGACATGTGGCATTCCTCGCAGGACATGGCCTTCCACTTCTAGCATGTGAAGGATAACCGCACCTGAAGCAGATATCAGTTCTTTTGAAAAAATTGTTCTGTTGAAAATCTTTTTTCCTCACCACATTTTTAAAGCGAACAGGGGTCACCAATTCAACATTTTTACTTTCAAGTTCTCTGATAGAGGATTGTGACGTTTCAATACTTTTTGCTATGCGGATGGATTCATCTAAGGTTGGATTTTCCAAGGATAATAGCTTCTGTCTGATGGATTTATCCAGGCATTTACTAATGAATTGATCACGCACTAGTTGTTCACTGAAATTTTCGAATTCGCATTCTGCTACCATTTTTCTCAAGGCAGTAACATACGTGTCGACATCTTCTTCTGTTTTTTGTGCTCTCTTAAAGAATTTGTGTCTTAAGACCACGACACTGGGTTGCTTGTCATACCTTAACTTAAGTTTTCTAACAGTGTTTTGATACTCATCAGTCTCTTCACCGCCTTCATCAATAACATCAGGTAAGTGTTTGAGAGTTTCTCTACCTTCAAAACCCAAAGAGTGAAGAAGTAAAAATCTTTTCCTTTCTGCTCTAAACCTGTGTGCTCCAATGGCACCCAAATAGTTCTCGAAAGCATCAAACCATTTTCTCCATGCCACAGGTGGTTCCCCTGGAGTATCCAAGAAAGGAGGCGGAGGGTGAATTGACTGCATCATTTACTATATTGTGAAGACAGCAAGTAGTAAAACATGTGCCACAGCAGTTTATTTTATAGTCACCCAGCAGCTAAACTGCTGTCAGAAAACACAACTGTGATTGAACTTACATAGAAGCAAAGTCCAATATGCTGGGCCTGACAATGTCAATAATTTTGCTAACTTGTTATTATTTTAAAGCTTGTGTGTGGATTCCCTTTGAATTCTCTAGTTATATTTTCCCTCCTGATATGTATATATGTCGTGCTTTTGAATACAGTTTCCTCAAATGAGTGGTAAAGACCACATCGATATTTTCTCTATAGTCCAACTCTTGTTTGTGCTGCAGAACACAGGTTTTGAACGTTATATTTCCAAAGAACATATGTACACGATGAAATGGTTACTTCCCCTTTAAGAAGAATAAGAGGAAGCCTTCTGCCGGGGAACTAATGTGGTAGGCGTTGACTTCCTCACGCTCGACTTACGTGAAAGTGCGCAGTCGCCTCAGGCAGAGGGAGGAAGAGGCAGGTCCAGCGTCGTCAAGAAGCAGTGCCGATTTCTCTTTTTTGATGTTCCCACACTGCGCAGGAAACACAGCGAGGCGTCCAATCTTCAGTCAGTATCGCCACCATGCGAGGTAAACCTTTTGCTGCTTTAGTAAAATCAGCGGGTCCGTTGCGGAAGCCTTGGGTCGTCGTCGCCAGAAATGAGTGTAATAACTCACAAGACGTATGGTAAGCAGAGAAGACTTTATTGTAGATAAGACTTCCGCCAGCACGACATGTCAGCACAAAATGGCAGTGGACTCTCAGGCGCTCGAGCCACCAACTGTCACACACATTACGTAGACAGCCAGCACGAGATCAGTGCCTCGCGCGTTGCTCACAGTGCGAGCGCGAGGCAGGCTAGCTCACTACACACTTTAAGCATGGTAACTATTTCACTGTTGCTTGTTTTAACTGTCGCCTTGTCTGCAAGCCTCGCTTTATCGATTTTGCGACTTTTTAGCACAGTGTGAGGAGATGGCTTTTGCCGCAAAAATACCCGCGCTCACAGTAGGCTCTGTTCCCACTTGTTAAAGAGGTTTCACCCCACCCAGTCCTTGAACTGGCCAGGAACAGCTCTGGCTCTGGCGCAGACACTCAACGCTGCCTGAAGGCAGAGGGGATGCTGCAGGCAGACCTCCGAGATATTCTGGGGGCCATGCCTTCCGCTCTGGGAACTGAGCTGCCTTCGGTACCCGGTGGAAGAAGCGGGGAGGGGCAACAGCCGAGCGCGCAACAGGGCCACCCTGGCGCACGATGCTGCAGCTACTGGCAATCTGTCCTGCTTACAGTGGCTGCTCATCCAGGGAGGATGCGACTTTGAGGTAGGTCCTACTTAAAGCGCAATTCTTTCTCCACCGCCAACCCACACCTTATTGTCTACCCTCCTTCTCTTTCCTTTCTTCCTGTGTAAAGATAATTTTTCAGGCCACTAGCCACGTCTCCCTGCCTACCTTTCCTCCCTGCCTCACTTCTCGTTTTAGTTGATCCATCTTTCAATTGCCTTTTCTACATTTCTTCCATCCCAGTTCCTTAACGACCCTAACAAACTTGCTCAATGTCGCCTTCCTACCGCTTTCCAGCTCGTTTTCCAGACATCTCCCATTATTCCAATACGACCATCTATTCAGTGTAGTTATTTAATGGTCTTCGGAGACGTGGACAGTTCTGTTCCCCCAGAGTGTCTCGCTCATAATCTCTTAGCATAGGGCACAGCCGATTTCATAGAAAGCTATTGAGACTTGTAACGTGACAACGACCAGTAGCTGAACAATTAAATGTTAGTGTGGGAGAATATGCATTACCATGAAAAGTTGCTACCAGGAAGCGTCAGCCTGTCCCGTGAAGCAGCATGGAGCTAGCTAGCTGTTCATGCTGCTTCCGACAGGCATGGAAACTCAAGCCTCGGAGGTAGGCCTTTGGTATCGGCTTCACTCTATAATGAATGAAAGTGGGATGAAAGGCCATTTACAACAGACAGGTTTGTGCACAAAGCACAGAGGTCCCGCTGCATTAATGCCTGACTCGACGACGCCGTTTGATGACATCTTGTGAGTTTTTCTAACAGGCATGGTGAAAAAGTGTGTAATGAACACCTAATTTAGTTCACATAGACAATTTCCAGTGCATTACATGTATTGCAATCATTCAATGGCAGACCATGTTTACTGTTTTTAAAGGAGAAGTGTGGAGGCCCGAGCCTGCTGCAATTTACGAAAGAGCTGAAGACACTGACACACCTCTTTAACGAGCTCTATATCATGGCGCAGTCCCTGTCCACTTCCGCTTTAAGGACTCAGCGACCCCTCCAATCACTTGCTGTCTGTGCTTTTGACCCTGTACCATGTCCCCTTGCCTTTTAGCTAGGTTTGCACTACAAACAAGCATTTGCAATGCAATAGGTCTCGCATTTACATGAGTTTGAGCTAGTGGCAGTGTAAATGACAATACCTTTTATTTAAGTTTTGTTATTTAAAACATAAATAGAAGGCATTGTCATTTACAATGCCAATAGCTGCCGCTTGCGTAAATGCGAGACATATTGCATTGCAAATGCTTGTCTTTTATGTGCTTTTATGGTCTAAAGGACCGAAATAAAGTTAAATTGAAATGAATCACACACACTGTATGTGTGTACTGTTCAACACTGAAGCTTTTCTATACAGTGTCAGGGTGTGCTATTTGCAAACCCAAACACAGTCAGCTCACACTCACCATGTGCACACTGCACAGAACTTCATCCTTCATGTATTGTATCTCACGCACACACAGAGCTAGCACATGTGTTCATTGCACATTTATGGCACATTTACATCACTCAAAATAATGCATTCCACACAGGCATACATACACCCTCTAAATGCAGTAAACATACATGCACTGCAAAGTACTGCTTGCCCTTGCCAAGCACACATACATCCAGCGCAGAGTTTCTTCAGTTGCGCTGCACAGCATTGCACATTTACCTGATGTAGGTCAAGGGAGGGCTAAGCACACAGCAACATAACTTTAAAAAAGGTGAATTAGCCTCTAGGCCTCACTCCAGTGACATTGGGTAAAAAGGCCCTGATCATTGCTGCTTAATTCCTGGTGAAGGCAGTAGCCCTCCGCCACTACGAGGGTACCAATTTGGGTGCTCCTCCCAGTCCAACAAGACAGCAGTCTGGGATATAAGCCTAAATTATGGAGCAGACATGATCCATGTTTAACTTTGATCAAAAAACAAGCATTATGGATCCAGACAATACACCAGCACAGTTGGGCTCCCAGGGCAGAGTCACATGTTCCTTACCAACGAAAGGACATTTCCCGTCCCAACAAGTGATCTTGTGTACTATGGATCAATTAAGGAACTTCTACTTAAACAATCAAACAACTATTCACAATTCTAGCAACCTTGGGTCGATTTCACAAAAGTATACTTACACAATTGTGCAAGTATACTCTTTTTCGGAATTGACAAACAAACAATTTAATAGTACCTTTAGGACTACTGTCAGGAGAGAAAAAGATAGGACAGGCCTTTCAGTTTATTTGCTGAGTTTTCTGCCCGCCTGCTGAGTATCAGCAGTTTTAAGGTTACTAATAAATCATAGGTTTGTGAATACCAGAAAAGATTTAACTCACACAAAAGTGTAGATTTACGTATGTGACTCAGACCCCATGGGATAAATGTACGAATAGGCAGGTTATGAATACTGGGTGCAAATTGTGCTCAGAATTTTTGCGAACTGCCTGCTTGTGAGCTGTTCTTTTCCCCAAATAGGGAATCTTTTTTTTTAAAGAACGCCATGTCCCTTAAAGAAGCAAGTATCCTTTTGGGAAGACGTCAGATTGGGGAACATACTGTGAACTATGGACACAGCTTTCCCTTTGTTAATTAGTTACCACTTGCTTTGAGAGGTCAGTAACTTTTCATATACATTAAATGTTTAGGAAGTGTATCACCCAAAATAAGTGGAATAAAAAACCATTGGTTTCAGGGAATTGTGAAATATGGAAAATATATATTGGTTCCTTGTGAAATATGGATCCCATCATCATACTGACATCACCCAAACCACTTCATATGATTTTACCATTGTCAGGACTACTAGGATTATGTGGCATGAAGGAGCAAATTATGTGGCAATGTTTATCTAAATTAAGCAGCAAAAATACACCTTAAGCAGCAGTATTTGCTAGTATTTTCATCCATTTGCAATGGTAGAAACATAATTTTGGTGAAGTATACATAATTCGTGCCAAAATATGTTGCAAATAGTGCAGCAGTTATGGCAAACTAAAATGATGTATTTGAAACTGCAGCCACAGAATACACTTATATCTTTAGTCATCAAATAATTACTAGGAGAAGTGCACTTCTTGTTCTCTTTAGAAAATAATATTTTGCTGGTGTTGGTTGTTTTATTAAGCTATCTTATAAATCACATATTTTATTGTCCTGCGTCTCATAATAGTTGTATAAACTTGCTACAAGTGGTCATTTAATGATGTGAAATTATGATTATTTTGCATAGATAAAGGGACATTTAGGTAATATGTTGTTCTAAATGGAAAATTAAAAGACTTCTGAAGCATTTTATTTAGCTAAATGGAGGTGCTATATTTTTTTACATTATATATGATTGTATCCTATCTATATGGACCTATTGGAAGTCAATAAGGGAATAAATATTCTTAGAAGTAGTTTTTTACATGTTTCCACAAATTACTTCTTCGGATATGCTCTGAATCTACTGGCCATTGAGCATGGCACTCTATGGGATCCCAATGCCGTAATGTTTGCCCTGGTGTTCAGAATGCCCATCCTTGTGGAGCACCATGCAGATTAAAATTTTAATATAGTCCTTGTGAAGCATGAATAAATCTCAAACTGAGAAGGCATTTCTTCTGACAGTCCAAGAGTTAACAGCTGTACTGTGCTCTTGCTACTGGTGCCACAAGACGCAAGCGCGCCTTGGGAACTTGAGTCATTGCGTTTGGTGACACTGTATTTGCAGTTTCATGAAAGATAATTTTCTTATTTTGTAGCCACAGTATGCTCATAAAAATTTTACATGGAGGAGATGATGAAAAAACATATTTAGAACGACCACCACTTTCACCTTCATTAGAAGTAGCCCATCTGCTAATATAAATGTAATGTCTTCTAGTTCCACTACAAACAGTAATGGGCCATGTAACTCTCCTGGGTTACTCACAACAGTCACCACCACAGCCATGCCAGCTAGAAGAAATACTTTTTTTTACGTATGGAGGATGGTGGTACATTGAATCCATCACTGTTTACTACTTTGCCTACGGTTCTCGGGGGCATCAGGAAGGTCTTAATGGTTACAACACCAGAGAATCAGAGGCTAGGATCCATAAGCCTTATGAAGAAGATGACCAGTATGTGAACCCCATAACTAGTGTACCTCTTACTCAGCTAGCACTCTGGTTTGTATTAAATAATGTAATCCTTCAATATCACACAACATTAACAAGCACAATAAATAAGTGCCAAAAATTATTCAAAATGTTGTGTAACTTGTGAGACTGGCCTTTCCACCCTTCAATTGCTCCACAGGCTCACCAATAGTGAAAATACATTTTCATAACTTGTTAAATTAGGGGACTACTTTCCCTGCCACAATTCACAGTCTCATACCAACAGAAACAAAAAAGATAAATCCATCAGTAAATCCACTTTTCCAACTGTAACGTATGCATACAGTCAACAACAGATAAACTAGAATCGAAGAGGTATTGACAACACACTCATCTACTGCATTCCAGATGCATAGTTTGGAAAAACAAAAATTCCACAAAAAATCTAGGAGTAATATTGGGGCACTCTCCCGTGTCCTCCTGACCCATATTTCAAAAGGCTAAAAATTAGAAAATAATTGTTTGGGCAATGTCTTGCTTTCACAACCCTAGACCAGGAAACATCTGCACTAATTGCACAAAACTTCTGGGCTGAATCTGGTGACAACCCCATGCTTCCAATTCCCTCTAGAAATATATTACCAACAATTGAAAGCACACAAAATCATCAATAAAAATATTGGAGCACACTACCCCACACACCACCTTCAATTGCACCGAGAAAAACATTTATAAAACTTAAAGTCTGCCCAATACAATTGTATAAACAATATAAAACCTATTTTTATTACACCAGAAACTGGTGCGGATCTGTGAACAGCTTCTTATGTACAAAAGATCAAAAAAATAAGAATTTAAAACAAAATTAAAATGTGTACATTGAACATCCTATCACACCAATGTAAGCCCATCTACAGAACCTTTAAAGCAGAAAATAAATCAGATTTTTTCCAAAAACGGAGGCAAAACTGCAGGTAAGTTACTATGGCTATGTAATGCTTCTCATTCAGTTTCCTAATCAACAATGATCAGAAAAAAGGTGAGGAAGTTAACGGCTACCATACGGTGCTGGGTACTGCCTCCATAGTATGTGCAGTGCATGCTGCTCTCAGTGATTATTTGAAGTCTGGATCAATGTTTTGAAAAAAAGTCACTATATAATTTTTGATAAATTTACTTACACTTTGTAATTGACAATGGTAGTTCATCTCATAAATGTAGCATACAATAGAGTTTGCAACAGAAAGTTTAAAATGCAAGTAGTACTGAACATCCTTCAAGTTTCAGGCCATGATGAAACATTTACACATTGAGAGAAATAGGGTTGTTGGTTGAATGAGATGTCAACTCCGCTGAAGCAACAGCCACAATCCCTGTCAGAGGTGAACCACTAAAGCCACTAAATTGACTTGTCCTTAACCCCTGGTAGCTTGGCAGAAAGCACTCAGGTTTAACTAAGAGGCAAATTATAAGTTATTTATGCAGTACACAAACTGCAATACACTGAAAACACACCTCAAGGAAAATCCCACATCAATTTTAAAAAATAGAGTACATTTTAATAAATGATTGACACCAAAAATGACTAACATCCAATCAGTAGAACTGGAGTCATGAATTTGTAAAATGTAAGGTAAAAACTACCCAAAAGTTCAAAGCGCCAACCACAGACTAGTCATGCAAGGCCGGGTCAAAGTAGAAAAATATGACTGACGTTGTAGCACAAGTTGGATACAAGATTAGGATTAGGCAAGGACAGGGCTTAATTTTTGATTTTAAAGAAATGTGTCGAAAAATACCTGGGAAGGTAAAGTTCAGTGGGGCAAAGCTGCATGTGGCATCCACAGAGGAGACATTGTCGTCAGGGAGCCTCTGGAAAATGCTGCAATGAAGATTTCTTTGTTTTGACTTAGTCTCTATTGGGGGAGCTGAAAATCTCCAGCAGTGTGAAGCTGTAAGCTCTAGTTGGTGAGAGCTTCAATAGTCTGGATTCACCCTTCTGTGAAGGACCCTTGAACAGAATTATCTGCAGATTAGGAGAAAGTCACCAGAGCTGCCGCGACTGGTGATGCACCTTGGGAGGATAGATGAGCCAGTGGTCCCAGTCTACCCTTCGTTCTCAGTTTTGGATTTTGGCTATCTGTGAAACTTTGGCCCAGTTCCAATGGTCCAGGACTAGAGAGACTCAACTTGGAGGTTCAGGAGTCACTCAGGCTTTTAATTCCAGTTGCAAAGTTAAGATGGTTGGAGCCTTTTCTATCACTAAGGTTCTGATTAGGAGGCCAGCCAACTAGCCCTTGGAGTCACTCTGGCAGTCCTTGATTCAAGCAGTGGAACATGGCTCAAGCAGCAAGGCAGACCTCTGACGCTTCAAGGCAGACTTCAGGCAGCAGAGCAGTCTTCTAGGTGCAGCAAACTAATCTTCTGAAGTCTACAGCAGGCAACAGCAGCAGCAGCCCTCTGACAGTCCTTCCACAGGTCCGAAAAGTGAACTTAGTTGATCCTATTTTTAAAACTGGTATCTTTGAAGTAGGGAAATGTTTCTAGAGTTTCTCTTTAAAGTGTTTGGAAGATCCTGCCTCCCGTGTCCTGGCTTAAGTCTGGCTGCAGGAACAATGCACTAGTGTGAAGTCCTTTGTAAAAGGGAAGGGCAGAGCATATTGATATGCAATGGAACAGTGCCCAGCTCCGCCCCCCATCCTGCCAGCAATGGTCAATCCAGGCACACCTAATCCCTCTATTTTGTGGCTGTCTGGGAGGAACAAAAAAAGTCAAAGGGCCAACTACACCCAGTCATGTGACCCAGGAACAGGCTGCAGGCACAAACTACCTAGGGCAGGAAAATGCCAACTTTCTACAAGTCGAAGGACAGAACAGGGGGACCCTACTCACCTAGGCACCAGGGAAAATATTTATAAAGGAAAAACAATGGTTCCTGTGAAATGATACAACCTATATTTGAACTAATATGAAGAATCGCAATAAAGAGGGTTTTACTAATGTTAGAGGGGGAAGAAACCACATAGACTGATGATTCAGTATAACACAATGTATACGTTTTCAACAAGGGAAAAAAAAGGAGAAAAGGGATATATATTCACTTTTACAAATTTATTGAAAAACATTTGTTGTGCATAGCGCCACAAGTGAACAAAGGAACCTAAGGCATAATTGAAAGTGTGATAATTATATACAAGGTTTTCACAATTTCATACAAGTCGACCATTATCAACTATATTCAATGTGAACACCAGCTATATACAGTGGTACGCGCAGGGTAATGGTTTGCTTCTTCTATGTGTCAACGGCGTTTCGACCCTCTAATCAATTTAGGGTCTCTTCAGGACTGACTGATGTTGGGACATCCATGAAGGAAACGATAAGAAAATCGTAAGGCCTATGTACCAGCACAAATGCAAAAAATCTGAGAAGGATGTATTTGATTGGAAAGTACCTATTGGTTCAATTGCCCAGCCTAGTGAGGATGGTGTGCCCGACGTGGAAAATAAAAGGAAAGATGAAACTCACATGAGGACCCAGTCGGGTACTGGTAATGTGAGGAGAAAAGAAAAAAGGGGAACAGTCACACAATGATTGTGGTGTCATAGGGAAAGCTGGAAGGGGGGAAAAAGTTTTAGGTGCATTGGAAATATCCGGACAGCACTTACCCCAATGTGGGGAAGGCAGACAATCAAAGGATGTAGCAGCCTTTACAGCTCATAGATGACTCACTACAGCGGTAGTGGTCTGGCGATTCCAGACCGCGGGGATGCGTTATTGTATATACAATGTTGGTCCACTGAAATTATTCCTGGGGAAATTTAAAAAGGGGCAAAATATCAATAGGCACATAATGCTAAGCGACTTAGGTGGACGTCAGGAAATGGTAGCGCTATGGCCATTCCTTACCAGGATTTTTGATTCCTCCCAACCAGCGTGATGCTGCTATGCATGGGCTTCCATAAAGCTGTGTGAGTCAGCTTTGTATGCGGGTCAGATGACTGTGATTCCCAGGGAACACTGACGTTATATGCAGTGTTTCCCACCGTCAAGCAGAATGAACGGGAGGCATCACTCGCGATAACCGCTAAGACGTTTCATCGGTTATCGGTGAATGAGAAAAAGTGAGGATAGACCTCAGTTTGTGATAAGGGGTAGAAGAAAGAATAAAAACGTTTGACTCAAAGTGGAATAGAAGAGCGAATATTGTGAGCAGAATAAACACATATTTACATAGTGTTTCAAGGGCACGGGACTTACTCTTGCATATTTACATTTTATTCAGAGCACAAGGAACTTTTGTGCGTAGTACTTGATTAGTGATGGTTAATGTTTCTAATAGGCTTGGGCAACAGGTATCCAGTGTGTAATCTTAAGGAGGACTATACTCAGTTTGCCAAAGTATCATTATATTTCCACAGTTGGCGTATAGAACATGGACAGTGTGTTTGGAAACATAACAACTATTACATCCTGTTTAAAAAGACTCGTTGAATAGAAAGGCATAAAAATGTCTGAATCATTAATATAAATATTAAACAAAAAAGGCGCTATAAAATAATGCTGTTTCAGACCCTGTCCAGTCCAAAAGATTTGGCACACACTCCTTTTGCTTCAAAGCACATTCTAACTAAGGCATCACCATAATGTTGACACGCAAACTGGTGTTAAATCCACCCCCATATTTAGCATAATCAACCATAACTTGTAGAGGTTCACATGCGTCAAAAGCACTTGAGAGATCCATAAACACCAAGATCAGAGTGTATTTGCCTGTTAATTGATGTAACTCGGGGCAGTGTTCTTCTTAAACCATAGTGAACATCATTTAAAACAGAGTTTGCCACAGCCCAGCTGGTAAAGCTAGCCAAAAGTATTCACCCTTTGGCCTTCTCTAAGAAATTGAGGAGCAAAATTGGAGATAACAGTTCAGATCATTTTTGTTCCCTCTTGTAATATTGGGAACTGTGATGGACTAACACCAAGTGGGTGGCCGTATTAGCCACTGCGCTGAAAACATTCATCAGAATAGGCACTCAAAAAATCCTTTTGCAGCCGAAACAAATTAGCAATATCCCCTCCACTCAGATTATTTACCAAAAGTACCGATGAGTGATTAAAAGTTAAAACTGCCTTTATTGTCATAATGGTGGGAAGATGAATATTTGTGACAGAAAATACAGAAGGAGGTGCCGCATAGTTCTCACCAAAATGTTCCTCCCATATGTTCGCTGGCATTTTGTCCCAAATGGAAGGGAAGGAGTCGCACTAAAATAGTCAGTTAGTAACTTTCCAAAAGACAATAGTATCATTACTTGTACTGGCTATTGCTACAGAAACTCAAGATTCCTCTCAAATCATAGGTTGCCTGATCGAAGACCACCTTTCTATTTGCAACTACATCTCTGGACCTAGTCCATGTCTCTGTCTCTAGGAACTTTAATAAGGGTAGATTTCAGTTTACCATGCTCCTGTGTGCATGACCGGTCAAACCGACCTAGGCGATTGTTTCTTGCACTGCAATTCCATCCTGTCTACAGATGCTTTAATACATTTGAGATAACCTTGAAAGCTCCTTTAATCCTTTCTCCTCAGACCCACTTTCAAAAAACACCATGAACCCTGCAAACAACAAATAAATATTTACATACTCCATTTAATAGTGGAACCGTTATATATAACCACCTTAATATCCTCTATCAGCTCTTGTCCTTTGATTGCAACCAAACCAAACTAATTACAAGGTGGTTATGATTACTAAAACTGTGTGGAGCAAATCCAAAGGTACAACATCCGGAAACAGGTTATCAGTAATTAAATTGAGTCTATTGTATTAAATGTAACACAACCAAAACACGTTGGAACCGCTGAGGCATGAAATGATGTCTAACAAGCACTATGGGCAAAAACATCCTTATGTGCTCTTGTTAAATTCTTATTCCATCAAGGGAGACGCCCAAAAGGGATGTTCATTTTCTTTTGCACTTTTTGCTATATTTTTCTCTTCAGCAAGGGTTCCCTTTCCCTTTCAGAATATTGACAAAAACGGGGCTTAGGAGAGGACCATGGGACCTACTCCTTAAAAGAGGTTTGCATAACTTCGCAGTTTTTTCCTAACACAAGCTGCATTTAAAAAAAGATTGCTTTATTTAATGGCCATCACAGACATAGTTGTATGCTGACCCCAGGAGGTCACCATGCCAGTGACTTTAATCAATCATAGTGGATCGCAAATTGGGACCTGTCTAATGCATATTATTGAGGTAAGTTGAATTGAGACCCATTACGATTTGGAATTTCGTAAACCAGCCTATTAGTATATAGGTCGGTTCACAAATTCTTTTACATTGGCAATTTAAGACCTCTTCTGCAATGGAAAAAAAATAAAATCGGGCCCTCGTCCCCTACAATCCTTCCCTCAGATTTAGTGCAAACGCATTCTTTCATAACTTTAAATAGTAAATCGAAAGTAATTGCTACAAAACTAACAGTAGTTACAAAAGAAAGTCACAATCGTCATATTGCCTATCGTTCTGGATTACTGATAAAGAGAGTGGTGCACCGCAGAACTTCAATCACAGCTTTTGTTTTTTTATGAACATTCTTGTAAATAAATTCACAAGTCATCTTTTCGCTGACACAATACAATATAGTCTTTAAAATGCATTTTATTGATGGAAAAGGGTGTCAAATTTGACAAAGCAAGCGCCGCTGCAAATGCAAATGGATGACATACGCTTTCATTGACGGAATAGCTTTTGCAACTCCATTTTACATTATGTCAAGCCCCTAACTCGGATCCATCAATAAACTACATGCTCCGAGACTCTCGAATCCATCTCACACGCAAAGTCCTTTTAATCAATTCATTGGATCTATCCATAAACTACGTGGTACCCAATCCATCGGCAAAATGAGCTTTGATCGAATATTCAACTAAAAATAGATAAACTGACCTATTCCATCCTTACATCAAATGAAGCATGCTTTCCCCAAAGACGGCGCTGTGTTGTCAAGACAAGGTGCATTTTGTCTGACATATTTCAATCTGTACATAAAATAATTCTAACACAGCATAAAAAGAAATATGTGGTACAGCTAGTAATAATAAAACACATGGTCTGAATAATACTGCAGAATAGAAATGTTTCTCTGCTGCAAAAGTATGAAATTTACACACTGACATTTCAATCATTAAAAGAAAACAAAAACAGAATTGATCTTTCTTTCCTCATTTTCTATTAGAGTTCAAAGCCAAGTGCATACAAATGTATAATTATCACTATTTTTGTCAGCATTAAAGAGGAATTAAACTTATCAAACATCCTTTGACCGTTTACCCCACCCCTATAATTCCCACTCCCCCATAAATTCTTCCATATCCATCGCCTATCTAATGACATGGATAGTTAAGGCCAAACCTTTGGCTGTCTAACGCGGTCCAGTCCTGTAATCTAAATTATGATAACTCTGCACTACCTCCCATCATAGACAATTGAAGAAGCTAACTAATTAAGATGCAGATTATTTAGAATAATAGTCATATGTGCAATGATTAAGGTAAAATGTCAAGAGGAAATTATATGCATTTTAAATCTGCTGACTGCACTATGTTGACGTAGTTATTAATATAGGTTGCAGAAACCCTTAAGTTTTTCTTTAGTTGGAAGTGAACTCGACAATTTTGAAATGCACGCTATGGAATTTAGAGACCTGACCATATTGTGACTTGCTTAGAAATATTTGCCATAACTCCAGAATATTCAATTTAACAAATATATTTCATTTTGCCAAGAAACATCAGATTGTGGTAACCAAACATACTATTTACCCCATATTTCACATAATGCTTGAACAAAATATTTGTATATTTTAAAACAGTATTTCTTGTTTGTGTTAATGAAAGAAGATGGCGCACCGTCAGAGACAATACAGACCAGGCCACCTTCACGACAGCCCTCAACAAATACCACCATTAACTCAAAGACATGAAAAGGATCAAAGAACTCTTCACCATCGTCAGAAATTTTCCTGCATAACAGCCCCTGAGAACATGATTCCTCCTTCACAAGAACTCTGCATAACTCTAGAAAATCACTTCCACAACAAGATATCCACCATCTACAGGAACTTCGAGCCCCAACCAACCGACCTCCGCAGCCTTCTCACTGCAACGAAAGCTGCACCCCGCCAGCACCGTACCAGCATTGGAACAGCTTACCACACCAAAGACCACAGCAACCATGAACTCCATACACTAAGGAGCACCCATGGAGCCACCAACTCACCATCATCCTCAACTTATCCTTCGCAACAGCCTCCTTTCCCAATGCATGTAAACATGCAGAAGCCAGATCTCTTCAACAAATCCTCCACAGACTGAGCGAACTCCAGAACTACTTCCCCATCTTGCTGCTCCCTTTCCCTACCAAAGTTCTGGAGAGGGGAAACAACCGGAAGCTCATCAAAAACCTGTAGGGAAATATCCTGCTAGACGCCTCTCAATCTGGCTACTGTGCCAAACAAAGCACTAAGGCTGCCTGATAGGCCAGATGGACGACCCATCCTTCTCAACAGGGGAGAATTGACTGCCCTGATCCTCCTCGACTTCTCCGGGGGTTTTGACACCGTATCCCACCACGCACTGATCAAAAGACTGCACCAGATCTGGATCAAGGGAGACACTCACAGATGGATTTCATGATTCCTCACGGTACGAACACACAGACTCTGTCTACCTCTATTTACCTCAGAAAGCAAGAGCACCATTTGTGGTGGCCCTCAATGTTCATCCCGCCAACCTTACTCTCTTCAACACTTACATGATGCCACTAGCCAACATCGTCAGAACCTAGGATCTCAACATCATATCCTACATTGACGATACCCAGCTGAACCTCTTGCTCTCTGCAGAACCCACATCCAGCAAGACCAACTTCCGTAAGTGCATGAAGAATGTCATAAACTGGATGAAGGACAACTGTCTGAAGCTGAATACTGACAAGACCAAAGTGCTGATCTTTGGCAACCACGCCTCCCTCTGGAATGACACCAGTGGCACACCAAACTTAAACACACTGCCAACACAAAAGACAATGGGCCTCATTTACAAGAAAGTGCCACAGCAGGGCACCACAAGCCCTTTGGCTGTGCCACGCTGCAGCACTTTCAAAGCACTGGGATGCATCACATCTACAAGAATAAGATGGATCCCTTTGCTCTCCCCTGTGCTGGCAAACAATTTGCTGCCATGCGGACGCAGGCACCCTTGCACCATGGTGCAAGGATGCCTGAGTAATGGGAATGATTGTTTATGTGCAGGAAGGTGTCCCTTCCTGCACATAAACAATGCAGAATGCAGAATGCATAGAAAGAGGAAAGAAACTTGGAGAAATTAGTACATCCCTCCTCATTGCGGCGTAGCATTCAGACGCATTTCTAAATTTACAATTTCTCATAAGTTTTGAAATGTGTCAGGTTCCATGGGTGTTATGTGGGAACACCCACAGCAACACCCATGGAACACCCATGGAACACCCCTTTCACGCAAAGTGCTGCGTGTAAAGGGGCAGTATTTACAAGCACAGGAAAGCCACAAAGGGTGACTTTTCATGTCTTTGTAAATATGAGGCTGCAAAATGCATAGCTGGGGGTTCATAAAAAGTGACACACCAGTGGCGAAAGGGGCTTGTAAATAAGGCCCCCATGCCCGCAACCTCAGCATCATTCTGGACAACAAACATGAAATGATAGAGCAACATTCTCCTCCACCTGCTTTCACACCCTCTGTATGCTCTGAAAAAAAACTCTTCAAATGGCTCCCCAACAGCACGAGGAAAACAGTCATGCAAGCCTTACTCACCAGCCGGCTGGACTATGGCATCGCACTGTATGCAGGAACCACCACCGACCTCATGAGAAGGCTGTACACAATATTGAACTCAGCGGCCGGACTGATCCTAAACCTGCCCAAACAGACCTGCATCACTCAACACCTGAGGAACCTCCACAGGCTCCCCGCACAGAAAAGATGCCAATTTGAGCTACTGAAACACGCCTACAAAGCCCTCCACAACCAAGGACCAGCATACAAGAACCACTGCCTGAACTGCCACTAACCATCCAGAAACTTTCGCTCCGCCTCCTTTGTTTAGACACCACGCATCTGCCATATCCACAGTGGAGGCCGCTGCTTCTCCCACCTCACGCCTAGTCCTGGAAGACCCTCCTTCTCCACCTCCGAATGTCACCCTCACTAATCGACTTCAGGAAGAGGCTCAATACTTGGCTTTTTGACTAAACCCAGCAACCCAGCATCTGGAAACCCTCACAGGTGATTAGCCACGCTCTAAAAGTATGTATTGCTTGCTTGATTGAACATTAGAAAGTTAAAATTTGTTCTATGCCTATGGGAATCGAGGCTTATGAATGGAGAAGCTACATGGGTAAGATGTCTGTAAGTAGCTTTGTGATAAAATTTTGCGAGCTGCATGTTATTTCATGGGAAAGGAAGAGTTGAACTCGCTCTCAGATGAATGCTGCTGTCTGATTGAGTCCGAATAGTAGAGAGATGCTACACATTTACAATTTTATTTTTGCCTTTTAAATTAGTGTGTGTTCCCAGTATAGAAGAACACTCACTCCACATAGCTATTCCCAGATCCCCATTACATTTACCTTTTCCTCGACTGACAGCTGTGGCGACCACTGCTGCTGTTCTTCCTTTTATCATTATTGATGCTCTATTTTGACAGATTGCTACTGCAAATGTATACTTATTTGCTGCTAATATTGAGACTTGACGAAGTTTTATGACCTACTCTTAAATGTGAAGTTCGACTCTTTAATTTGATTTTGACATTTATGCTTTTTTTTATCTTACTCTGTTCTTTTGAATTTGAAGTCATTCTGGAGCTCTACTAACTCAACAATTCTGGTCCAGTTTGTTAGAATAGCTTAATTGTCCGTCACGGAATGAACTTAATGCATTATTTAATGATTTGCTCTAACCATATTTATTTGATATTTCTGTAAACGCACTTGAGTTTATCGACTAATCTGGATAAAATGAACAAAAACAATCTTACTAATCTCTTAATGAGAAATAAACTTTTCAAACTAATTTAAACTCATTAATTGACAGCACTTAGAACTGTCATTGTGATTTAACATATGATGATAAAATAGCTACTGATACAACACACGGTGGCAAAGATCCATCACCCGAAGTGGGTTATACTTGGAAACCAGCGTGGGAACGGGGCTTGAATTAGAAAATTATGGTAAGACACAGGTTGAACCATATTATTAATATTTTGCACCAACTCTGCACTTTGAGTTTTCTGGTAGTAGAGTTTTGGTTTATACCTTGAACAAGGAGCTGTAAAATAATTGCCTAAGTTAGACTAAGGAACCCACATCCTGAAATCCAATTCCCAGAGCTTGAACAACTGACAAGATACGATGTTCAAAGCCGGTTGCTGTTATGGAGATGTGAGTATTAATAGGGTGGTCGATTGTCTATTGTAATTGTGTTTACTGCAGTATTATTGAGATGAGAGTGAATGGTTGGATGAATCGAGAGGTTTAGTGTTTATAAAGAAGTTGAAGAGTTTCAGGCTGGATATAACCTACGATCCTGGGGCCTCATTTATGAAAAGTGACGCATCGCTGCGTGAAAACAGCGATGCGTCACTTTTCACTGCGCACTCCTTGCGACACCAATGATGCGTCATATTTAATGTATGACGCATCATGTCGCAAGGACTTACAGATACGTCAGTATTTCTGACGCATCTGTGAGCGCAAAAGTGACGCATTGCTGGAGTGTGTCACAAAAGTGACGCAACTCCAGCAATGCGTCCTTTCACATGGGGAAAGCCCCATGTGAAAGGGCTTGCGTCAGTCTTACGCCTGCTGTGAGGCAGGCACAAGATTTTGACGCAACCGCATCCTAAAAGTGACGCAGTGAAATCTCATAGATTTCACTGCGTCACTATTACGAGGCTTTTTGCGGGGGAACGCCCCCTCTGCATACATTATACCTGACGCAGGTATAATGTGGCGCAGGGGTTTAAAAAGTGACGCATCTACCTAGATGCGTCACTTTTTAAATATGGCGCAACAAGGCGCATGTTTTACGCCACAGATGCGTCACAAAAAGTGACGCATCCGCAGCGCAAAACTGACGCAAGGACTCATAAATGAGGCCCACGGTTATTTCAGAGAAGTGTAGAAAACACTTATTTGCAGTTTTTTGTGGTTTAGAGTGTAAGGTACCATCACCTACACAATTGAGACAGGGACACTAATGAACTGTTGTGATTGTTCTAATATTGATTGATCTTTGCAGAACCTGATTATGCAAAGGGAGAGGCATTGATTAGAGGGATTTCATGCTGGTTGAGATTTCACTTGCGAATGTGAAATTCTTTTTGAGGTGTACAAACCTTAATTAATATTCCGGTTATAGAAGTACTATCATTTTCTTTAGAAAAACAAACAAGAATTGTTAAATGTTCTGTTATTGTCGTTTTAAATATTATTGTTGAATAGTTCAAGCACAAGAGGAATTGTAAAGGAAGGAGCGCTGCTGCAAGGAGTAAGATCATACATAATAGTGTTTCTTGCAGAGATTGACTGGTTGCTGTATTTTCACGATTGGTGAAGTCAGGGTGCTGTGCTGTGGTAAGTCAGTGGTTGCGTGAATATTGCATTGGAATTTGTTTACAGGATTTCGACCAATAACAATTGTGACAGGATTGCATCTGCCATTTACGGAACAAAATCAAAATATTGAATTTTGGCTGTTTTACCGTATAATTTTGAGAGAATCATGAAATGCTTAGAAGAATTTAAGAGATTTTTGTTGGGTGATGTTACAATTCTGATGCAGGAAGGTGAGGAGGCATGTCCTGAGGGCACGACCATTACATGACACCTGAATTGGAATTACATACATGTTTATAGCCACGGCAATGGTGCAAGATTAATGAGAAGGAAGGGCCATTAAAATTTCCAAAATGTGGTACATTTGAGACTAGAATTTTTGAGAAGTTGAAAGAAAGATTGTGTGAAATTAAACTGCCCCCTAGACCCACTCAATATGTAACTTTAAATATATGTGAGAAAGTCACACGAGAGAAAGAAAGGCAAAAATATCAGAAAAAAAGACAAAAAAAGCAATGTGTAATTATGCAGATGTACGATGGGATGAAGAACAGCAGAGATGGAGGAAAGACATAGTAGGAGGGTCTAGAATATATCCAGCTATTTCTACAGAAATACCAGAGAAAGGGAGAATGATAAAGATTCAGGGGATAAATTAGTTGAATGTGGGCAGATGCACAGCTGTGTGTGGTTTTATATCTTTACTTGATTGAATTCACTTTAATTTGGTGGTGCTCAATATGGAAGCGTCGAGGGCCCACGACGTTAATTAACAATTTAATCCGTGAAACCAGAGGGACTCTGGTGTCATCCCTTATCGGCACACACTGGTTCGTGTTTCCTTTGGTGAAGAAAACACTTTCAGACTGTTTTCATAGTATCTTCTTTATTTTGTGTTCATCATCATTTTCATTTTTTATCCACTTTTATCGTTTTTGGTCATTCATACATCAGGCAATATCGAAAAGCATATCCAGTGCATTTCGGGCATTCAGATGGTATGCCCTTCATCAGGGATTGACACTACAAAAGGATAATGTAAATGGACATTAAGATCAAACATACACTGAACATGAAAATAAATCTGTACAATATCTAGATCAATGTCATGGCAAACAATGTTATAATTTTGGTTCTACCAAGATATTTACATGTCTATCATAGTGGAGAATATAGTCGTATAGTGAGGATTGGTGCTGGGCTAGTGATTGGAGTGCAAAGAAAAAAGTGCGCTAACGAAAAAAGGGTGGATGTTCACTTACATGCCTGGTGAACGTTGTTGCAATAATCTAAAAAAACGGGAGAAAATATGGGGAGCTTGTTAGCACAATGCGTTCAATCTTATGGCAGTTCACAACAAGGTGCACGTTGTGTTTGGGGTACGGAATCGAAACTAACCTGAGTTCATGCGTCTCACGTCTTGACCGAGGTTCTGATATCGCCGGTGGAACTGAAACAGTTGCCGGCGTTCTTAAGATTTAAAAAGATTGTTCACGGAAGTGATCCGGAATCATGTGATCAATCACGTGTGTGTGAACATCAAGGAAAGACTATCGTTCGCAATCGTAAAGATATGTACACGTAAGAATATACAAAGTGCAGATGTTTAAAATAATTCGGGTGAATATATGGTGACTGTGAGTGAAACGAGCTGGAGTAAAGGGTTTTGACGTTTTTAAAAAAATATATGGGGGTCTGCGGGATCGAACCGGCTTAAGGGAAAAAGTGGTGTTGTGTGGCCGGGTGGTGCTATCATGTTTTAATGACATCAGGGTGCTGTCGGATTGGTATTGATCAACCATGTGATGTTGGGGGCATGCACATTCGCAACATGGTCAATTGTTGGAGCAATTCAGTTAAGGTGTACAAACATATATTCTTACAGGTAACAAGAAAACTCAATTCTCTCGTTTAAACCAGTCGGTTTCTGGGTGGATAGTTTGTGAATCCAGTAATTTTCTCGTCTTAACAATAACTTGTTGTTGTTGACTCCTTCATATTTGGGGACAGTCTCTAGGACAATAAACTTCACTTGCGAAACGTTGTGTTGGAGTTCCGTGAAGTGCGCCGAAAGTGCTGACTTTGTGTTCTTTAATCGTATGTTAGATTTGTGTTCATTGAGGCGTACCTTAATGCGTCTCTCTGTTTTCCCCACATAGGTTTTGCCGCACGGACATTTGATCCCGTATATTAAATTACTTGAGTCACAAGTGGCGTTTACTCTAAGTTTTATGGGATAACCCTTTGTGGGGTGGTTGAAGTTCTGTCCTTTGATTATACAGTTGCAATTACCGCAGTTTAGGCATGGTTTTGTTCCTAGGTATGTGATGGGATCATTGGATTTGTTTTGCAGAATTTCACCGAGGTTCTTCGCTCTGGTGTAAGCGAATACAGGAGGTTGGCTGAAAGATTTGTTAAAGTCTGGTTCCAAGTTCAGAATGGTCCAATGTTTCATTATGATTTGTTTGAACTTTTTGCTGTTGGTTGAAAATTTAGACACCACTACTGTTTGGTTTTGTTCTGATTTTTCGGTAGGTGTCAAAAGTTTTGTTCTGTCACATTTTTCCATTCTTTTCTTGGTTTCTTCCACTAGACTCCTAGGGTAACCTCTTTGTAGAAATTTGTTTGACATCTCTGTTAGTCTTGAGTTAAGAGTAGTCTCGTCCGAAACAATTCTTTTTACCCTTGCCATTTGTGAGTATGGTAGGTTTCTAATCAGGTTGGGCTCATGAAAACTCGAATGTAACAGCATGTTGTTCCGGTCTGTGGGTTTGGTAAATAGATCTGTGGTAAATCCATTTTGTGTTATGGCCACTCTCACATCCAAGAAGTTTACTGCTTTGCTTGAAATCTCCCAAGTCAGTTGGATCCTTTGATCAATCAAGTTGAAATTGATTAGCTGTTGTCTCAATTTGTCCTCCGATTCTGACCATATGATGAAGTAGTCATCGATGTATCTTGTAATCATTTTCAGGTGGTTAGTCCAGTTGATATCATTAAGAATATTTTTGGTTTCATACCAGTGCATGAACGTGTTGGCGTATACCGGTGCGGCAGAATTGCCCATTGCCATCCCGGTGAGCTGTTGGTACCATTTATCGTTTGCTTTAAAGTAACTGTGATACAGAGTAAACTGCATAAGTTCCATCAGGAATAGTTGAAAGTCATGGTCATTATTGGTTTGGAGAATAGCTGATTCCATTGCTTCAATACCCATATTGTGTGGTATGTTAGTGTATAAACTGCTGACATCGGCAGTACATAGCACTATTTTTTCATTGGGGTTGAGTTGGATTTGTTGTAGTTTCAACAAGAACTGAGTTGTGTCTTTGATGTACGTTGTGGTAGACTGTACAAATGGTTGGAGGTATTTGTCTATGAGTTGTCCTATGGGTTGGTGTATGCTGCCTCTGGTGGAGACAATGGGTCTCATAGGAGGGTTCCTTAGATTCTTATGGATTTTGGGCACCATTCTTAATGTAGGGCTTTTCGGGTTGCTGGTTATGAGAAAATTCTTGGTTCTCTCCGTTATCGTTCCCTGTTTCAGTGCCTGATCAATGATGTTTTTCAATACTTTTGCATATTCCGTGGTAGGATTAGAGTTCAATTCCAAGTATGTGGTTCTGTCCATGATGTGTTCAATTACTTTGTCTTTGTACATTGAAGTATTCATAATAACAATTGCTCCTCCTTTGTCAGCTTTGGTAAAGGTTATTTGATCGTTAGTAGATATTTTCCTGATTGTGTCCAGGTCTTTCTGTGTCATGTTTTTATGTTTGGGTTTACTATATTTGATTTTGTTCAAATCTTGTTTAACAAGGTTTTCAAACAGATCCAACGTCTTGTGACTAGTGGGTGCTTGAAAAGAGCTTTGTGGGCGTAGACCCATTAGTTGATCTTTGTCTTGTGTTGGACGATCAGGAAGGGTATTATCAAAAAAATGCCTAAGCCTAAGTTTACGCATTAATTTGAAGAAACTTACTTCTTGTTCCAAAAGGTCTGTCTGGGTAGTGGGTACAAATGAAGTGCCTTTCTCCAATAGTTTGAGTTCATACGTACTCAGGTGTTGATCACTAATGTTAATGACCAAATGTTCCTGGGTTAATTCCTCTTTGGCTTTCTCTCCGTTGGTTTGGTAGTTGCTGTGGTGCTCCTGGTGGTTGGTGGTTCTCGATCTTTCTCCTTCTCCTTTTCTTTTTCCTTTCCCTCTCCTGGGTCTCCTTTTTGGGCCTGGCCCTGGTCTAAAAAAGGGCTGCTATCATGTGTTTGACTGGTGGTTGCTTCTTCTGCTACGGTTTGTTCCTGAGGTGGCCTTGTGGGTTGTTTTCTAGGTGGTCTTGCAGTAGATTCACTGTCGGTAGAGGAAGTGTCTGTATTGGAGTTGTATGGACGATTTCTACGTCTCTGTGCATATACGTCGGCCCAAGTGTAGACCTCCCCTAGTTTATAGTCCAAGGTGTCCCGTTTGAACTTACGTATCTTACGATCATTGATCTCCTTTGTGTGTCGATCAATTTGTGTTTTTATATCCTCTAGTGTTGTGTTCAATTCATCCTCAGTCATCATTTTTGATAGTTCAGACGTTGTATCTTGAATTTCTGCGGAGAGTTCTTCCAAAATGGTTGATAGTTCCTGAATGATAAGAAGTATTAAGTCCAGTGAGCACTTATTGAGTATCTCGTACCATCTTTCTTGAAACTTTTTAGAATGTTTACACAGAGATGGTTTAAGTGCAATTCTTAGTCCACGTGGTATACGGTGGTTCCTGTGGTACTTAATGAGTGTGCTGGCATGTAATTGTTGGTTTGTTTTCCTCTTTGATAAATATAAAAGTTGTTTTATATTTTGCTCCTTTGATCGACTGGTTGTTTCTTGTGCTAGCTCCTCTCTGATTAAAGAGTAAATTTGATCCACGTCCTTTTCCTCAAATGCAAAGGTTGAGCCTCTGGCTTCTGTGCTTTTGGATATTTCCTCGTAATTTGCCATAATTATTTTCACTGGTTATTTTATTTTTTGAGTTGCGTGCTATCTGTCCGGTGGGCGCTTTGGAGGGACAAATTAGTTGAATGTGGGCAGATGCACAGCTGTGTGTGGTTTTATATCTTTACTTGATTGAATTCACTTTAATTTGGTGGTGCTCAATATGGAAGCGTCGAGGGCCCACGACGTTAATTAACAATTTAATCCGTGAAACCAGAGGGACTCTGGTGTCATCCCTTATCGGCACACACTGGTTCGTGTTTCCTTTGGTGAAGAAAACACTTTCAGACTGTTTTCATAGTATCTTCTTTATTTTGTGTTCATCATCATTTTCATTTTTTATCCACTTTTATCGTTTTTGGTCATTCATACATCAGGCAATATCGAAAAGCATATCCAATGCATTTCGGGCATTCAGATGGTATGCCCTTCATCAGGGATTGACACTACAAAAGGATAATGTAAATGGACATTAAGATCAAACATACACTGAACATGAAAATAAATCTGTACAATATCTAGATCAATGTCATGGCAAACAATGTTATAATTTTGGTTCTACCAAGATATTTACATGTCTATCATAGTGGAGAATATAGTCGTATAGTGAGGATTGGTGCTGGGCTAGTGATTGGAGTGCAAAGAAAAAAGTGCGCTAACGAAAAAAGGGTGGATGTTCACTTACATGCCTGGTGAACGTTGTTGCAATAATCTAAAAACAAATCTAACATACGATTAAAGAACACAAAGTCAGCACTTTCGGCGCACTTCACGGAACTCCAACACAACGTTTCGCAAGTGAAGTTTATTGTCCTAGAGACTGTCCCCAAATATGAAGGAGTCAACAACAACAAGTTATTGTTAAGACGAGAAAATTACTGGATTCACAAACTATCCACCCAGAAACCGACTGGTTTAAACGAGAGAATTGAGTTTTCTTGTTACCTGTAAGAATATATGTTTGTACACCTTAACTGAATTGCTCCAACAATTGACCATGTTGCGAATGTGCATGCCCCCAACATCACATGGTTGATCAATACCAATCCGACAGCACCCTGATGATATTAAAACATGATAGCACCACCCGGCCACACAACACCACTTTTCCCTTAAGCCGGTTCGATCCCGCAGACCCCCATATATTTTTTTAAAAACGTCAAAACCCTTTACTCCAGCTCGTTTCACTCACAGTCACCATATAGTCACCCGAATTATTTTAAACATCTGCACTTTGTATATTCTTACGTGTACATATCTTTATGATTGCGAACGATAGTCTTTCCTTGATGTTCACACACACGTGATTGATCACATGATTCCGGATCACTTCCGTGAACAATCTTTTTAAATCTTAAGAACGCCGGCAACTGTTTTAGTTCCACCGGCGATATCAGAACCTCGGTCAAGACGTGAGACGCATGAACTCAGGTTAGTTTCGATTCCGTACCCCAAACACAACGTGCACCTTGTTGTGAACTGCCATAAGATTGAACGCATTGTGCTAACAAGCTCCCCATATTTTCTCCCGTTTTTTTAGATTATTGCAACAACGTTCACCAGGCATGTAAGTGAACATCCACCCTTTTTTCGTTAGCGCACTTTTTTCTTTGCACTCCAATCACTAGCCCAGCACCAATCCTCACTATACGACTATATTCTCCACTATGATAGACATGTAAATATCTTGGTAGAACCAAAATTATAACATTGTTTGCCATGACATTGATCTAGATATTGTACAGATTTATTTTCATGTTCAGTGTATGTTTGATCTTAATATCCATTTACATTATCCTTTTGTAGTGTCAATCCCTGATGAAGGGCATACCATCTGAATGCCCGAAATGCATTGGATATGCTTTTCGATATTGCCTGATGTATGAATGACCAAAAACGATAAAAGTGGATAAAAAATGAAAATGATGATGAACACAAAATAAAGAAGATACTATGAAAACAGTCTGAAAGTGTTTTCTTCACCAAAGGAAACACGAACCAGTGTGTGCCGATAAGGGATGACACCAGAGTCCCTCTGGTTTCACGGATTAAAAAGATTCAGGGGATGACATTTTAGGGGAAATGTTAGTTGCATGTCCCCTGCCTTTTGCAACTTCGTCTATTATTACTGGAAATAATTCCATTTCGATCAATGCAATAGATACTGCCCCTGAAGAAACTAGCATAGTGCAAGTTGAGAGACCCTTTCAAATACATCAGATTGCTTCACTATGAGTTGCTCCACCACAGACTGTTATTCCACCTGTGTTAAGTACATCTATTATGAATCATCTGATGCAAGAATCGCTGACAGCAACTAAGCAGACAGTGCCTACACAAATGCGTTCCGTGCTAAACATAGCACGGAATCTGCCCTATTGGCTGTTACGGAACATCTAAGGGAGGTGCAGGACCAGGGCGAGACCTCATTTCTAATTCTGCTGGATTTGAGTGCGGCCTTTGACACAGTCTCACACAGGATCTTGCTTGAGCGACTGTGGGAGATCGGAGTCAGAGGGTGTGACTTGGATTGGTTCATGTCTTTTCTATCTGACCGTTCCTTCCAGGTACATGCCCCGCCGTACTCGTCCAGCAGGCACTCCCTGGAGTGTGGAGTCCCGCAGGGCTCTGCGCTCAGTCCAACATTGTTTAATGTGTACGTCCGCCCCCTGGCTAGGTTGGCTCGAGATCGTGGGATTAGGCTGATATCGTACGCTGACGATACTCAGCTTATTTTTACTTTCTCTAAAAACATTGACTTGGATCAAATCAAATTTCAGGAAGATATCCTGGCCATCTCTAACTGGTTGTCCCAGAACTGTCTACAGTTAAACTCCTCCAAAACGGAGTTACTTGTAATAGGCAATGAACCCAGAGATGGAACAATCACTGGTGGCCCCCCACATTAGGACCTTAATCCATTCCTAAGGAGGTAGTAAAAAACCTAGGTGTGATGCTGGACAAATCCCTCTCTTTAGAGACACATGCCAAAAAAGTAGCAAGCACCTGTTATGGTCGCCTACGCTCTGTAAAACCTATTCTCGGCTTCTTTGAGCCTCTCACTCGCCAGGTTATAGTCCAGGCTTTAGTCTTATCCCACCTAGACTACTGTAATGCTCTTATGCTAGGCTCTAACCTGACAGTGATTAATAGGCTACATAGAACTCAGAATGTGGCCGCCCGTACTTTGTTTGGCCTATCTAAATCCTGTCATACCTCTTCGATCCTTCGATGCCTGCATTGGCTGCCAATTAAACAGCGCATCCAATTCAAAACTTTATGCATAACCCATAGAATTCTGTATGGTTCTGGTCCACAAATTCTGCAGGGACTCTGTGCCCTTTATATTCCCACGCATTCTCTCCGTTCAGCGGATCTATCTCTTGCCGGCACTATTAAGGTCCGGAGGAATAGAGCCGGTGGCCGTTCCTTCAGGTACCTTGCCCCGAAGCTATGGAATTCGATCCCTTTAAAGGCTCGGGCCACCACGAACCATATGCTCTTCAGAAAACAGATCAAAACCTGGCTGTTTTCCTCTATCTAACTTACTCTTACCAGCCGCGCTGTTGCATCTCCTGTCATGTCCATAAGCGCTGGGACGCCCCGTTGCTGGGGTAGCCATGCGCTACATAAATGTTATTAACATAACATAACATAACCAATTGAAAATGCCCCAATAAACATTAACTTGACTCTGGAGGTTCACATAACTGTAGGAGGTTTACCTACATCAGGATTTATTCCATTTTGTCAGAATTCACAGATTGTTTTATGGAGGACACCGCAGATGGTCAGGCATTTAGAGACGGGGAAAGGATTCTTTTCACGACATCAATAGCACCGGTGGAATCAATTTTGTTTGAAGAGGGAATTTTTTCCCCCCCATGTTTTGAAGAAGTGGCTAGGATTAAAAAGACAGACAACACTGTGCAAATAGTTTGCCTAGAACCTAAATAAGAGTGGCCACAAAATATTCCCAAATTAAAAGTTAAACTAGAAGACATTAATAGAGGATGTTTTTGATTTTGGGGATTTGAGTCTATATCAAGAAAAGGAATTGATGCACCTGTGTAAATAAATTACAGTACGGGCAGCAATTACACATGATAATTTGATTGAGTTGGAGGACCCCCCTGTCACATTTGTAACAGGGTCAGGCATTGAAAATGGGAGTGTGGGTTTTGGGCCTTTTTACGAATACTGTAGTCCATGCACCATCAGCTGTGGGACCACCAAACTCGTAATAAAGTCTTTAATCCCGATAATGAAAATGGAAATTTATACATGCAGAGAGGAGTGAGGATGCATAACATTCCAGTGCAACAGATGCAAATGCCAAGAGAAAATCAAGGTCTGCAGATGCAAATTCCACAAGCCCAAATGATCCTACAAAATATGGGAAACCCGAGATTTAGTTTGAACAAAATGTCAAAAGCACATTTAAACCCTTTCCAGAACAGTGGTGGCTGGTGGAATTTGAAACTGGTGAGGCATAAGCAGAACGAATCAACGCATGCGAGCGAGTGCAGCGAGTGAGCCCGACGATAATAAGGGGGCACTTTGTTTGGCTTTAGCCATAGCCCCTGTGTGCTCAATCAAAACCCCTCATAAACACCTGGCATGGCTCAAGCCTCAAAGTATGCACTGAAAAAACTACAGCTAAAGAACAACATTATAAAATAGCTAACTTGTGGGTTCCAGACAGCCACACAACACAGTGAAGCACAACCAGTGAAACGCTAGAACAGTGTGATAGCAGTGCATAAAGAAACCAAAAGACGAACACAAACATGTCATTTGCAGCTAAAAGTGGCCCCAGTAGCGAATCACGTACCTAAAAAGGTGGACCACATATGCAAATCGGGGCGGTACTGCACTTGTAAAGGGACACTGCATAGGTGTTCTGCCTTGCAAGGCCTGGGCTACTGGAATTATGCAGCAAGGAAGGACCAAATTAAGTAGCAGAGTTCAGTAAATTATGTGGCAAGAAAAAGCTAATTATGCAGTGGAATGTGGCACATTTAGTAATAGTATTATTTCATAATTTTGATTGTTTACACATACCAACACTGTCTGAGAATTGATTGTACCTCACTAGTACCAGTTTAATATCCAAATACAGTAATATGCAACAGAAAGTTGACCAGTCAATTTTTCCAAAGAGCCTTACACTGCGCGGTAACATGTGCCATTGAGTTTCAGTAACTTTTGAACCGTTTGAGCTACAAGCAATATTTTTTTTCATTAAAATCTGCAGATTGTGCAAGATGATGGATTATGTGGCAAATGTTTCATTTTTTGGAAAATACTCTGGCTGCGCAATCTCATAATTCCAGTGGCCTTGGTATCGCAGACTGCATGCATATGTGCTTGCTACAAGAAATGTCTCGGGCAATACCAGGGAAGTTAACAGTAATAAAAACCAGCCTGCCAGACCATAAAACAGCCAAAAATAGAGCTAAACACTGTTCCGTTGGACCAGCCCTTCTGGCATCACCAGCACTGACCCTGCCAACACACCACGCAGAAAGCCCTTAAATCAGAGTGATTTCTTAACTATTAAACTGCCGGCCATGAAAACTTTTAGCTTTAATTGTTTGGTCTGAAAGTACTTTTTTGCCCAAAAAAAAGTACATGATCAAACATTTTGTCTGTTTGATAAATTCGAAATGCTTTCTTCGGGGCCTCATGTTGCACTAAAGTAATTGAAAGGCCTGACTGCAGGAACCCTAGGGCACCACAAGCACATTGCTGAGGGCATCCGTTGGCAATGGCCTACCATTCAGTAGCAAATCTGAAATAAACAGGTAAGGGGCAGGTTTGCTTTCCTCAGAAATTTCTGTATTTGAGGCGAGTTGCATAAAAATATGAATCACCTGAACAAAGAAGAACTCCCTCTGAAGCCCCCGGCACCTCCCTTTACCAGGGTGGTGTGAACTCCCCTCAGAAGCAAGGGCAGAGGGCCCCCTTCTGTGCCCCTGGCCCAGGATAAGAGGAGACGCACCACACGCTGTGCCTGCACCTGACAATCATTGTTATTCTGTTTAGAATGACCTGGCCCGCCAACAGTTTGTGATAGGTGTGAAGCCGTTCCCAAACTTGAAAAATAAGGGCCTACATCTGGCCTCAGGAATTTGTCCTTGGGCATCGGGCACCAGGCACCAGTGAATAAATCCGACGCTGGCTGAAGGCAGGACAGCAGGTTGAAAGAAGGGCCATCATAGGTAGTGTTTTAATCCTCTGATGGTTCTGTCAACAGTGGAAGTTTCTGTCCCCCGAAAACAGAGGATTTTTACGTGAATAAGCACTGGCGTCCATGCAAGCATTCCTGGGAGTTACTCAACAGACAAGAATGTCGGAAAATAGAAGAAAATGTATATATCCGGCATGTGCACGACACAGGATATAATCAGAGAGTCCTTCGCCATCTTAATGTGCAGTACGGATAGCAATTTAAAGGGGGAGGTGGGCCAGGCCCCTTAGGGAGCTTAGGCGTGGATGGTTTGCCGTCTTATAAAAGGACATGGACGGTGCAGGGAAGAGACAGATGTAACGTAGCGAGTTAAGCTATGATGAAAGCATGCACACAATCCCATTCTACCCTATCCGTTTCTGCCCAGAAGCGCAGATAGGATGCCATGGACGCACTGCAAGCAAGGAAACTGCCCCGTCTCATTGTTCCTTAGCAAAAAAAAAGCAGTCAATCATTGTCGCCGTGCGGGTCCTTTACACCCAAGGGCCTCGCAATACTCGAGTTGCGAATGGGTCTTGAGAGGGGTGGAGGGATCGCAGTAGGGTGGGGGGACCAGGGGGTGTTTTAAAAAATAAAGTTTTAATACAAGAAAACTTACCTAGTCCACGCCGCCTCTGCTGTTCCTGGCCCGGGGTCCCGACTCTTGCATTGGCGCCAGCCTTCAGTCTTCGAAGTTCGCAGTGCCACCCCCCTCACTCTCAGCCAATCCAGACACTGCATTAGCAGCGCCAGGATTGGCAAGAGCAGGGATACTCCCCGCCCATTGAGGAGACCAGGGGCTGGCCGGGTTGCTGCAAAAAGCAACCCTCGGGTCCCTCGCTCTTCTAATGGGAAAAGTAGTAGTGGCTGTAGTGCCCATGTTCCAGGCTGGCCTAAAAATGACTAGCCGAAAGCCCAACATGCGCACCCAGTTATTTTTTATTTTTTATTTCAGCAGAGAGTGTTGGCATGATGCAGGTTCCTACAAGGCTATACCGAGAGTTAACCCATTTTTAACCAGTTCTTTAAAATGTAGAGTCATTACAGAGGCCCTATAGATCAGTACTCATGCAAAATATTGATGACAAACTTGTGGCATCAGAGAGGGCTGCTCTCTCTCATCCAGACAAGATGCACGGTAATGCTTGAAAACCTGTGGCATACTTTTCGACCACCCCTGACCCTGTTGCTGCAGGACTACAGAGATACCTTAAAGTGGTTGCTACAGTGAGTGCTAGTCTTGAAAAGAGTAAAATCATAGCGATGGGATACCCTTTAACTGTAATGATCCCTCACTGTGTAAAATTATTATTGACACAAACCAAGACCCAATACATGACTCGTAATAGACTCAAGCAATAAGAGCAGATGTTTTTGTCATCAGAAAATATTGCTTTAAAAAGTTGTCAAGTCTTCAACCTGTCTACATTACTGCCTGTAAATGACATAGCTTGTGATGAAGTTGAACATGATGTCCTAGATGTCATGGGTTTATACACAAATCCTAGACCTGATATTAAGGATTAAACCCTGAATGAGATTTATTCTAGAAAATTGTTCCTTCTGTGGTCATAAGAATCAGATAAGCAAAATACATCTAATAATTTAAGAGTGGTGACAGAATTAATTAACAATGTTTACTTTACCATGGTTTTTATTTTCATTTAATGTGATTTTTTCATTTCATTTTTTTCATTTTTTACATAAAAAGTCATGATTCATCATAGATACATTTAACAAACTTATATTTTTTACTTTTAAGGAAACATATAATTATAACACATCAGTAATAGAAAAGTTTATACAAAAAGATAATACACAATTAATTTTGAAACAGCCACCTGATATTAGAAACTCAAATCAATTCACTACCATACATACATGCATACCACAATCACACTACCAAAAGGGAAAAAAAGGGAGAAACTAGATGTTAATTGACAAGTACAAAATTTGTCTAATTCTAGGGTCTCAAAAAAAGTTCGAGACCCCCGCACATGATAGATCGACGCGCGTTTCGGTGGATGAACCACCTTCCTCAGGACCTTTTTTCTCTTGTGGATCAAGAAATATCAGGGGACGGTAAACGACAATCAAATTTATATTTCTTTGCTGTTCAGTTTCTAGATCTTTAGACCACGATACTTGTAAGAGGCACCAGTTTCCGTTGCGAGATAGGGCGTAATTACTTCAACCTGTTCCGAGATAATTCTCCAGGGAGTCAATTTAAAACTTTTAATAACTGATGATGCCCTCAATGGTGCAATACGGATCGACAAAAAGTGGTCTCAATAGCTGCAGTATTTTATTATTAGCACTTAAAAGCATTCCTCTCTTTATTCCGAGTTGTGACGCCGTGTATCAGCCGGGAATTGTAGGTATTTCTTTCTTTGGTCAAATAAGTGACCCCTTTCTTTATACAGCATTCATTTGAACGTAAGGGATCACGGAGTCTATCTTAATCTTCCTCGGCGGTCGGCGACCGCCGAGGAAGAAAGAAATACCTACAATTCCCGGCTGATACACGGCGTCACAACTCGGAATAAAGAGAGGAATGCTTTTAAGTGCTAATAATAAAATACTGCAGCTATTGAGACCACTTTTTGTCGATCCGTATTGCACCATTGAGGGCATCATCAGTTATTAAAAGTTTTAAATTGACTCCCTGGAGAATTATCTCGGAACAGGTTGAAGTAATTACGCCCTATCTCGCAACGGAAACTGGTGCCTCTTACAAGTATCGTGGTCTAAAGATCTAGAAACTGAACAGCAAAGAAATATAAATTTGATTGTCGTTTACCGTCCCCTGATATTTCTTGATCCACAAGAGAAAAAAGGTCCTGAGGAAGGTGGTTCATCCACCGAAACGCGCGTCGATCTATCATGTGCGGGGGTCTCGAACTCTTTTTGAGACCCTAGAATTAGACAAATTGTGTACTTGTCAATTAACATCTAGTTTCTCACTTTTTTTCCCTTTTGGTAGTGTGATTGTGGTATGCATGTATGTATGGTAGTGAATTGATTTGAGTTTCTAATATCAGGTGGCTGTTTCAAAATTAATTGTGTATTATCTTTTTGTATAAACTTTTCTATTACTGATGTGTTATAATTATATGTTTCCTTAAAAGTAAAAAATATAAGTTTGTTAAATGTATCTATGATGAATCATGACTTTTTATGTAAAAAATGAAAAAAATGAAATGAAAAAATCACATTAAATGAAAATAAAAACCATGGTAAAGTAAACATTGTTAATTAATTCTGTCACCACTCTTAAATTATTAGATGTATTTTGCTTATCTGATTCTTATGACCACAGAAGGAACAATTTTCTAGAATAAATCTCCTTTCTCCCCTCTGTTCCTTGGTCGCAACTTATCTTTTTGAGGGGGTCCCATTTTTCATGCTGTTAAACCCTGAATGAGCCTGATGATGTATTTTTTATGTCTGGCTCATGTCTGAGAAACAATGAAGGTACCATGAGAGAAGCTAATGTTGTGTGTACCATAAATGATGTCATCGAAGTTTCATGGATTCAAGGGGTTACCTCAGCACAAGTTGGAGAATTGATTGGCCTGACCAAAGCTTGCAGTTAAAGTGCTCAAATGAAAGTGACTATTTTTTATGTTAGTCATCATAACTTTTTGTATTGTCCATGATTTAGGGCAATTATGGTCACAAAGAGGTTTCAGGGCCTCTTCAGAAATATCCAATAGAAATGGGGTGCATATGAGAAATGTGTTGGAAACTCACCAGTTGCCTACAGAAGTCGCAGCCCATTAAAATGGTAATGGCTACATTGCCATGGAAATAGGTATGCTGTTTCAATAGTACGGTATTGTGCCCAGCTGGTCAAAACATTTAAAGGAAATTGTACATGTGGGGCTGAAGAGGACAATTCATTGTATATGTTGATGACAGATACTTGGAATTAATTGAAGAGAGTACAAGAAAATATTTTAGAAGCAGAACAACAAAGTTGGATCAGAGCAGGTTGTGACCTGATTTGAGACCAGTGTTAATGGATAGTTAGTTGTTTCCAATGACACAATACTTTCATAGATACACACACTTAGGTAGGGATTCCATGGCATGTCTCTTTAGACAGAATTGGTGTAACCCAAAGTTTGGGATGCTTGCAGAAGAAGCGTGTCATTATTGTTTGACATGTCAACAAAAGAATGCAGGGAAAGGGATACATATTACACTGAGTTACTTAGGGGGATCAGGTTTACCTTTCAACAGAATGCAGATGGACATTATGTAGATGCCTGACTGGGATATCTCCTAGTCATAGTATGCTTCTTCTTGAGATGGGTGGAAGCTTACCTAACCAGAAGAATTGATAGTCTCACTGTAGCAAAACTGTAAATGTGAGATCCCCAGCTACAGAATGCCTGTTTCTCTAGAATCTGATAGAGGGATCCACTTTAACAATGAGATGATTTACACAGTATTATATATTGAGCAAAGACTGCACTGCAGATATCGATCTGAAGCTTCAGGTATAGTCGAGCAACTCAATGGGACTATCAAATTACTGAAATGGCCGATGCTTTACCTTTGGTGCTGATGAGTATTCGAAACATCTCTAATAGATATATTAATGGACCATGCAATGAGGCTACCTGCTGTGCCTGCAAATGCACTTGTGAACAGATGATATGATACTCGATTACTGGAAAGGATTGACTAATGCAGTACATTCTATTTCCTACCAGCTGTCAGTATAGACCCACATCAAGAACAGTGCCACAACCTCAATCCTGGTCATTGGATTGTAATCAAGAAGCACATTCAGAAGCCTTGTTTGGGAAAAACATGGAAAGGCCCCTTCCAGGTCATTTTGGTAAACAACTATGCTGGTATGTGTGCCAGAGTTCTAGCTTGGCTGCACGCTTTAAGCACCAAGAAAGTGAGCAATTTGGAAGATGAAAGGGTGCTCTTAGAACCTGAATAAAGAGCATTGGTGACTGCACCACCATCGGTTGTAAGACTGCAAAGAGTAGTGGGTATTCAGAAAAAATATCAAACATTTTATATCGGCTTACGGAAATATCATCAGCAAGAAGATCATTGACAAGAATATTGATTTTAAGGAAAGTAATAAGGTAAGTAATATTGATTTAAAAACTATATAAATTGTTATCATCGATTGAAAAAGTACCTATGTTGTTAATATCAATGTTAAAAATATTGGTGTTAACATTTTTAATTATTGTTATGTATTTTAGTATATATTTTAATTGTATATGTCATACATTGTTTGTGTAAGTTATATTGAAGTTTTTTGACAAAGCTTGTACATTTGTAAGAAATGTTTTCATTTAGGGGCCGATTCCGATTCGGTAAACCAATCGTACGACCGAATCGAATTCATGGCCCTTTTCGTACGACTGGTACAATTCCGTCCGAATCGCCTAGTATGATTCATTTTAAAAATATGCAACCGAATCGTTGCGAACCGTACGAAAACAAAGGGAAAATTCTTACGACAGGGACCCTCATAGTGAACCGTACGAATCGTAAACATGCTGTACAACCCGACAAGTACGATACAGACCGGGGAATGAGAACGGGATTTGTATGGAAAACATCGCATATGAGCGATTCGTAATAATCTACTCGAGCAGCGGAAAAATACAGCTCGCACTGTGCAAGATGCCGTTTTCAATGATTGCACAGTGCCGGATGCTTGTCCGCACTGTGCAATCATTGAAAACACATCTTGCACATTGCAAACATGCTACTACACAGCTCACGTAGTGCTACGTAAAGTTCACGTAGTGCGAAGTGCACTTCGCGTGGATTCGCGTAGCGCTACTTCGCGAACTACGCCCACCCTTACAAATTAACAACTTTAAAATAATCTGTTTCCAAGAAACCTGGGAGGTAGATTGCTCCAATTTTCATCTAGCCGGGAATAAATCGTTTGGAATCCCCGTTAGCAAATCCACCGCTGGAGGGGAGGTCTACTAATATTTGTAGATTTGTCCTTGGAAGGGGGGTAGATTGATTTAAGTTGTAATTCAGAAAATATGATAGGCCTAGGTTTCAAGAGTAGGGACCTCAATTTAATTTTGGTGAATTTTTATAATTCAGGAGGCAACAGAATGACACAGGTTGATGGTAGATTATGTAAGATGAGGGAGCAGAAGCAGGGGCAAATGGAACCCATGCTTATAATAGCAAGGGACTTTATTTGTCACCTATGCCCCATACTGTTACCGATCAAAGAATCCTGGAGCTCATGTAACATAGAGGAGGGCCCACATTTTGAACACACAGTGGTGGGAAAAGTGTTGACCAGCATGATGAAAAGTCACATGCTTGTACACACAATGGACTTACTGGCGGTGGAATCTAACAACTCGATTACCCCGACTTTTAAGGGGTAGATCTGCAGCTCTTTCTTTGATTTTATTTTAGTGTCTCAGTAACTTAAGAGACAGCTACTGAGATTGTCAATCGAATTGAGCGGCTTCAGTGATCACAACCCCCTAGTGCTGTCTCTTGCAGATTTAGTAAGAAGGAGGACCACAAAAAAAGGAATGGGGTCTAATCTAGAAATAGCCACCGATCAGAGCAGGCAACTTAAATGGATACGTATAGATCACTTGCAACAGAAGGGACGCAACTTTTAAAGGAATGTTTGGACCAGTCAGTGGCAGCTGCTGCTAGTGGAGTCATTTGAGGAAATGGGCTGCCTAATTGACAGCCTTTAAAGACAACAGGTCAGGGCAAGTCTAAAAACGACCCCAGATGGTTTGATAAAGAACGCTCCATTGCTCAGAGAAAATTAAGAGCAGCTCTAAGATGCAACCCGAGGGACAGTTACAGGGTAACTCAGTTCAGATTAAACTATAAGAAGGCAGTAAAGCGTAGGAAGGGTGCCCTCCAGTCACAAACTTGGGAGGACCTGAGAGAAGCGGCTGAGAGAAATGACATGACCAGCTTTTGGAAGATAATCAATAACCCTTGCTTCCAAGATGGGAACAGTCCGAAGATAGCCTCCAATATCCTCCAGGAACAATGGGTGTAGCATTTTAGAGGGTTATATAACCGGGGGAACTATGAATCACTGCATATTGATGAAGGGAGGGAAAATGTAACACTTGAGTTTTCCCTGGAAGAGATCACAGCTGGTATTCTGGGTCTCACCAGAAATAAAGCACCAGGCCCGGAAGGGATTCCCCCCAGATCTTTATTTAAGCCAGGTGGACTGATGGGCGCCAATTGTAACAAGAGTAATAAATGCTGGCATAGCCACTGGACTCCCCAGTTTGTGGTCATAAGCCATTATTGTGCCAATTTTTAAAAAGGGGAATAGAGACAACCCACAATGCTACAGCCCCATTTCTCTTATAGATGTTACTGCCAAAGTTTTGGGAGAAGTTATTTTAGATCGACTGATGGACTGGGCTGAGGAACACCACAATATTTCAGATGTACAGTACAGGTTCAGGGCTAAAAGATCTACCACAGACCAATGTTTAAATTTATATTTACTGTTTGCAAAATATACCATTGCCAGTAATGAGGCGGTCTATTTAGCATTCATGGACCTTACCGCAGCATTAGACCTTGTCAACAGGGAGAAGCTGTGGGCGGTACTGAGCTCTCTTGGTGTAGATCAAGAATTGATTAAGATTATGAAGGCCCTACATTGGAATAACTCTGCCAAAGTTAGATATAATTTAGAGGGCAGATGTACTGAATTCTTTACCTGCACTAGAGGTGTGCGGCAGGGATGCATCCTGGCCCCATTTTTGTTTTCTTTCTATATAAACGGACTAGAACAAGTCCTACTAAGTTTAAATGTGGATTCCCCTAGAATTGATAGAAGAGTAATCCCGGTTCTGCTCTATGCAGATGACGCGGTATTGTTGGCACGTACACCACTGGGTCTACAGCGATTAATAGATGGTTTTGTGGACTTTATAAATAAGTTAGAGTTGTCAGCCAACCTCACCAAGTCATATGTAATGGAAATATGCACAAAGTCAAGGAAAAGCTTTAACTACAGAATAGTTGATCACAAATTGGAAAAGGTGCAGTAATTCTCGTACCTGGGCATTTTATTTGATGGGCATATACATTTTAAACCACTAACAGAGGAGCGTTGTAACAAGCTAGTGTCTAGCACAGGGGCAATAATGAGTTTTAGACGTAGATTAGGACACCCCGGCTGAAGTGATGGGACTATATAATTCAATTTGTTTCTCAAAAGCTGCATATGGTGCGGAACTTTGGGGGATAGTTGACCCCAACAAATTACAAGTAGAGGAGAACAAGTTTATGAGAAGACTCCTCAAAATTCCACAGTGCTTCCCCTCTCTTATTGCTCATGCAGAACTGGGGAAGGTTTTGTTTATTGAGAATAGGCTCCAGGTTAGACCACTGATAGCATGGCTAAAGATCTGGGTCAATCCAGAGGCATCATTGTCCAGAGCAATAATCATGGACTGTCTGGCCAGAGACAGGGGATTGAACATTCCATGGCTGAAATACCTAAAGGGGGCCTTCGAAAAAATTGGATGTAGAGACCTCTTTGCAAACCCATCCGGAATTACAGACCGGGAAATGGGCAACGTGAAGAGAAAGTTCTTCACGCATAACACCAAAACAAGAGAGGAGAAGGAAGGGAGGAAACAGTCGATTAGAGACTATAGCTTAGTGAGGTCCAGCGATGGAATGGAACCGTACCTCGCCCTTAAACACAACGCTCAGGATAGGTTTTTAATAACACGTTTTAGGCCCAATTTTTTACATTATTTATTAGCCGATGCGGCAGGTTTTACAACTGCAGCTGAGCCAAAGGGTCCCTGCGGCTGCGATCAGCGATCTCCACAGGATACCCTTCATTTTGTACTATTATTCCCCTTGTATGCATTGCCCAGGTACCGTTTTTTTAGTTATCTTACTGAAAGAAAAAAAATTCAAACATGCCAAGGCGGCTCTTCTGTTTTTACAAATGGAGCAGGACCCCTTGACCCTACTCTCTATTACGGGCTTTTTAAGAATGGCAGTTAAACTAAGAGAGACAAGAGGGATTTGTTGAAAAAGAGGCCCGTGAAAATTAACCAGTGAAAAGTGGGGAGGGATAGGGGGTTACTGAGTTGTTATGGAAATAATGTAAATGTTTTTTAAACTGTACTTTTATGGTGTTTTCTAATACCGAATAAAGACGTTGAACGAGTTAGAAGTGGAGAAACAAGTGGTGGAATAGAGTTTTATGGTGACCGGTGGTTGTGATTTTATCCCCAACTCTCTTGATGGAAAGACAATGATGGATGCTCTCAATTGAGGTGGGATCAAGGAGGATAAAAGAGATGAATGTTGTCAAGGAAAGATTCCTCCAGTTTCTTCTTCCAATGCGAATGGAACTCTTGGCGTCAGAATTGAGAAAGTAACTCTTTAGCATGGTCCCTGTATCTGGCCCACACTACATCGTGGTCCGCCTGAACTTGTGACTTTCCCAATGTCCCATGCGACTAGAGAAGCGCAAAAGGTGATTTCTGCTTCTTGCTACTATTTTTACTAAAATCTTTAACATTCAATATCTCCACTTCTGCTGATTAGATGTTTGGTATTCTAGTATAATTTTATTTATTAACATTTATTAGGTTTCTCTAATGTGATTTAGGATTTTTCTTGTGTTGTGTTTTCACTTTTTGACTATTTGTTTAGTGCATAAATACTTTACACATTGCCTCCAAGTTAATCCTCACTGGTTTTGTCCCAAGCTAATTGAGTATTAACACAGGTTAATTTAGTGAAATTTGTGGTTCACCCTAACAAGGATTTTAGTGGTTGCTTGAATGAGGATCCACCCCTACAGACCCATATCCCAATTTCTTAAACGCACATTGGCAAAACCTTAATAGCAAACCAAACAACATTAACGTAACCACACTTTCAATCTTTTGTATTTCTTATGGGCAGAAGTATCTATTTTGTAATGAAAATCATAGATGTTTCTACATATTACATGCACACATACACATCTATCTGTGCAACTTAAGCTGTTTCATACAGGGAAGACCAGCATTCCTTTCCATATTTGTCCTGACTCACACTTAGATGTCATATGGCACAAATGACACAGCAAGGACTGCATCATCACCAAGGAAAAGAAACTGGGCTATGTTGTGACAATACATGCCCATGCATTTATTCCCTACAGGGCATCCAGTTCAGAGATCCAAGTGAAGGGCTGAAGGTTAAGGCCATCTTATAGCAGGTTCTTTATGGTATGGCAAACAAATACAAGACCTAGGCATTTTAGGCACTTCTAGACCTATCCTTCTGTTATGAGTATACCAATGTTTTGAAAAATACACAAACTTTCAAAGAGGGGTCCAAGGGATATAAAGTTTAGAGACCCACACCTGGTTTTATCCCCATCTCCATATTGATATATACCATAAGAAACACAGGGGGTCTATTAGCTGACTATTAAAGCTACATTATCACTGCAGAGTAGCCTAGATCTCACCGTGTGTGAATCACTATAATAGTGAAAGGATGAAGACATAATTAAAGAAAAGTGGACTCAAAAGTGAAAAAGAGATCGATACATTATAGAATATTCATCAGTGGCTGACCAGTCCCAAAAAAGTGATATAGGGTTTCCATCAAAAGAGACTTTTGTGATCAGTCATATCATCTGGCTAAACCCTAGAGTGTGAAAGGCTAGTCCCCTGATCATAGGGACTGAACCACACAGTGTTGATATCTTCGGATTTGGTCCACCAATATTAATGAAACATCTGTAATGACTGATCTGTTGATGGTTTGAAAAAAGGTGCAACAAAACAGAAAATGTGACTTAAAATAGGATGGAATGTCCTCCTTTATGCAACTTTATTCTATGGACATGACATGCCTCCTAATTAAAAACAGAACAGTGCAAGATGACAGTAACAAATATCTGCCTGTAAATGGGCCAACATGTTTCTGCCTATTGGGTATCTAATCCCACGGCATTCATCAGGGCCTCTGTTCTTATACTCGTTGCACTCTTACTAGTGAAAAAAGTTCACCTTCACCATAAAACCGAAAAATATTGATAAACTGAAAGGAAATGGTTCAATACGGTACAAACTGTAATGACCATGTGTTGCACCCTCCGACTCACTCGTACTATAGTGAATCCCTGACTGATGGGTGAAACTACCTCACCTTACCTGGACACTGCTCAGGTATAGGAGGCCCCGCACTATCCGTCGGTGCCGCAAGCTGTCATCTGAGGCTTGGGGGAGGCCACTATAGTACGAGTATAGTATAGTCTGGTGATGCGGGTTCACTAACCACTCATCAATACATATGTTCCTTAGGTAGATGCATGAGTCTGTCACCTCCCGAGGATTCCCTACCCAGTACTCTGTGTAAACATATGCGTGCCATCATTACTGGAACGCTAGTGATTGAAGGACAATGAGACATGAAGGACAAAACATTCTAATTAGAATATATTGCAAGTCCTGGGAATATATGTTTAATAGCACTACAAAATTATGTGGTTGAACTGTTGTTCGATCTTTAAAAGAAGAGGGAGACAAAGAAAATGACTATACTGTTGTTCAATAACATCGATTTTTATACGAAGAGAGATATTTTGATCCCAGTAGGTGCCTAATAAGTTATCCTCAAATTCTGATTTTTAACATGCAGTGCCGTACCCCCGCGAGAGTACATCTCGTCGGGGTGCTTTCCAGCGTCTGTAATGGAGAATAACCCGATCCAAGATGGCGTCGTTGCTATCGCGAGATTACGCGAGAATAGCAACACTTATACCGGAACTGCTTTGCGGAAAACAAACACGGGCTGAGTACATGCCAGAGGCCTTCCACCAAGACGGTAAGAAATAGGGGCTCTGGTTCACACTGGGAGATTGCCGAGCAAGCTTCGGGCAATCCCAGAAGTGGGAGGCAAACAAAACCTGTACTATAGCGTTAGTGGGAATATAGATTGAGATTGTTTTTCCCTTCAGCTATTTACACGCATAGTATGCCCTGTTTAAAATATACTGAGTAACCATCAATTGAGAAAAAAAAAACAGTAACAGCATAAATGTTTTTTAATTCGAAATCATGTGCAGGACATTCCTGGGGACGTGAATTTCTAAACTCCATGATGAAAACAGCATATGTAGGTTAAAATGATCACAAGTTGGGGTTATACAAGCGAATAATAACAAATGGTATGTTTGTATTCCCCCCTTTTACTTGTGTTTGTAAACTGAACGTTTGTCTGTTTATCCCGCAGTAAATTGATGGGGAAGGCCATTTTATGAGTGCTACAATCACAGCTTCATGAGAAATATATCCCCTGGCCGGTATGAGTGGAAATGGCCGCGAGAGGGTAATTATGAGAAAGGTGTATGCTATTGGGTGTAAAGTGGCTTGAGCCCCACACACAGGTTGTTTACAATAGTGTATGTATTTTTATTTTCATTTCAGTTGTGCAGACTAAATTGTCCATATGCAGTGGCTTTCATGTAAATGACGCCCTGAAGAAATTGCCAAAACTTTTATATGGCAATGAAACATGTCGGCAAGTATAGTAGTGGTGGTTGGATAGTTAGTGACCTCACGTACTATTTTTAGATTCTCACACCCAACACAAGAGAGTGAATAAAGTTATATATCTGTGTTGCTGTGTGATGTGTTTTTACATGTTGTAGATCACAGTTTGATTCTTTTCTCTCTTTTCACTGCATATTTCTTGACACAAATTCTTTATGTCTTTTGGACACCTTACTTTATGTAATTTTTTTTCGAGCTTGAAAGCACCAATGATGACAACAGGGCAATCCTGGTGAGTACCTGCCAGGTTCCCATTGGTGGTGCGCCCGTGAGGTGCTTTCTCGCTCTCACTCACTTTTTTTGTCATTTATGTAGTATTGGTTGACACTAAAGTGTGCAAGTGTATGTCGTCTCACAACTGAATTGTTTTTCTTGGAACGGGCGATTGTTAAATAAGGCACCATCCAGAGCTATAACTACTACCCCAACAAACTAATGAAAGGGGAGTGGCTTCTTGCAACATTATTGCAAAAAATTGGTATACTCATAACAGAAGGATAGGTCTAGAAGTGCCTAAAAAGGCTAGGTCTTGTATTTGTTTGTTGTATCATGAGTGGAGGGTGACCTATGACTAGCTGTACCCTCTAAGCTCCTGTGTGTTTGAATATCTTTATGGTATGGGCCAGTAAGTGCTGTGGGTATGAACCTCTGCTTCCCCACGTGACCTGATGTGTTTTTGGATGCTACAAGTCGAATAGTTCTCTGTTGTCTTTGAATGAACTCCATACAGCACTCACTTGGTTTTTAACAAACTAGTTATCTCAGTTCGAATCCATACAGCATGCTATTTTATTTAGTTGCAGAGTTGTATATAGCGCTCGCTATACCTGGAGGTATCAGAGCGCTTTACATGAGGATTACCGAGCTACAAAATTACATCTGTAACAGAAGCCTAGTAGAAGAGAGAGAAAAAAAACTGTGTTACACAGTAACATGAGTTACCAGAGCATAGCTTAACATATACACACATCCTGTATGGGTATAGAAGGACGAGGGGAAGAGTCAAAGGGGTTTGGAATGAAGATCAGGTCAGGAAAGACCGGCAAGGGGGAAAGTAGCTCAAGAGAACCAAAAACACAAAGTGAAAGTCAAACAAGCCGCCTGATTTGTCGAAAGGCGGGGAGGAAGGAGACACGGCGGAGAGAAGAAGGAAAGTGTGCCCAATGTCCGGTTGGGTAGGTGACAGCCGAGGGGTGATCTACAGCACATCTCCTCTAAAGCAACCTAGGTAGCTCCACTGGGAATCGGCCAAAGTTGCTAGGTCTGCTGCCCCACTATCTATAGGGCCCTCATTACGATTCTTGTCTGAAATTGTTTGAAATTGGTCCCAGGGGGGAAATCCTTAAGATGTGGAGGCCAGGCGATATAATTTAGGGAGATTGGGGGTAAAGTACTACCACTTCTGAGTCTTGCAGCAACTCCAGTGCCTCAGGCCCCCAGCACCGGGGCCATCACGTCTGTACCCTACCTAGGCTATATGGCTGATAAGGGCTGTTGATTAACAATAAGCGCCTACCAGGTGTTATTAGGCACTGGCATCTGTAAATATGCATCAGCCTCAGCCGGTTGATAGGAGCCGCGATCGCACCAGCGTGTCTCAGGGATGAGTCTCTGTCACTGGTTCCCAATCGCGTCACAGAGACCTGTGGAAGTCTGCACAGCCCCGACAGCAGCCACAGAGTGGGTACACCATTTTGCAATCAAGAGCCCAGTTAGTGCTGCTGAATCAGTTGTAAGGTGGGTGCCAGTTAATGTGGATGCTCAGCCTTTCAGTGGGCTGCGGGCACTGGATACGGTGCAGGAGCGTCTGCCATTGTTTAAGTCGAGGGGCAAACGTAGGCCATTAGTAAGAGTGATGAAGGCCTACCTCGCAAGCAGTCTTTAGTGAGCTGGGGGACACCGATCATAGGCAGTTACGGCAGCAGTATCCCGGTCCCATCGAGGTGGATGCTCAGCATTTCAGTGGGCTGCGGGCGCTGGATACGGTGCAGGAGCGTCTGCCATTGTTTAAGTCGAGGGGCGAGCGTAGGCCATTAGTAAGAGTGATGAAGGCCTACCTCGCAAGCAGTCTTTAGTGAGCTGGGGGACACCGATCATAGGCAGTTACGGCAGCAGTATCCCGGTCCCATCGAGGTGGCCCAATATGTAGCCCCTCGGACTCGTCCATTTTCAGGTCAGTGAAAGGCCTTTGTTTCCTGGGGCAGAAATGAATTTGGGGCGGTAAGAGACTCCAAGCATGTGATTGGATTTAAGATGGTGTGGGTTGGAATGTGGATATAAAGCACTTCAGGCCCCCACTGTGCAGAGTCCGATGATCAGGCACAATTAGTGCCTGAAATGGTGGTGCCCTTGAGGTAATAATGTCACATGGTGGCCATCTTAAGAATGTATGTTCTTTGTGCTGGAATACTTGATGAGCATTTCTTTTAGTCACTTCATAGAGACACGGATGGCCACGTATAACTTTCTTGCAGCCGTCGTGTCACACAGACATCTGTATGCACGTCTTCATTTACACTGCTTTTAGTATCTCCTCACGATACGTTCGTGGAGCTATCTAGCTCTCAAATATAAATAGCGGTAGCAATATGTATTATTTCTCACAAAGTTTTGAATTGTGTGGCTCACACTTGATATTAAATCCTTGATGTAATACTCTTCACAGCCATCTCGGACCCTGAGATTGAAACCACAGGTTCCCTAAAGCTCTAAATCGTTTTTGGCTCGACTATTTGAATACTACTTCGGGGCAGACTTATAGCTTCCCTAAGGTAAATAGGTTTCTTTACCTTTGCTGAATCCCACTACAATGAATTAAAAAATTTCTTTAGCTTATCTGTGGTATTCTTCCACTCTCCACAGGCAATGATTTGTTCATACTCTGCGTGATTTCATCTACAGCTTTGTTTCAATAATGAAATAAGTAAGTGTATCTGCCTGTTCATTCTTCAAATAACCCTTGTCAGTCAACCCTTTGGTTCCCATATTTACTGGTTTGAGCCTTGTAAATAATTATCTTAATTTGCACTATGTGTTTTATGCAATTATACATGCCTGTCAGTCATCTTTGTGGTCACCACACTGACCAGTTTGTTAGACTGCACTTTTTGTATGCAACTCACTAAAATGTGCATAAATGTTATTTATGTAAATATATGTTCATAATTGTCCTTATATGACAGCAACACGTTCTAGGACCAAATTGCTAATTTTAAATATGTTTTTTATAGGGGTCATCCTTATTGCATCATTCTTTTGTCCTGATGATGGTCTCTGGATTATTCCACTGAGACCGAAACGTCGACTCTTCGATCCAAGTCTCTCTTCCTGTTTTACATCTGGGTTTCTATTTACCATCTTGGAAAGAAGTCAATTTAATTTAATGTATTCTTGACTGGATTGCCTTCTTCTTTATTTATGGATTGTTTTCTTCAGCTCCATTTACTTTAGAAACACATGCAATTGTTAACAACTGTACACCCTTGATTTTCATTGATGATTTATTTCAATATAAAAATAATAATTTTTTCAAAAACTAATCCTTTCGTGTTGCTTCACTTGTACTCTTGTGTTTAATTCTCATTCACTGCCAGAAAACACAAGTTTGTTGTTGAATCTGTCCAAATCACTGCATTTCTATGGGGCTAGTGTGGTAGTTTCTATAGTATCTTACTGACAGATTCGTAAGATTTTGAACAGTTGCTGTTTCATTCAGCTGTTAAGTCTAATTAATACAGACTGCGCTATACTGTATAACTCAGACCCTCAAACAAACCCCTTGCCGGCTATCTTTTCCTTAAAACAATTTTACTGCCCAAGCCCGCAAGGGTATATTGGGTTACCCACCCCTACTTCCAATCTTAAGGTCAGGCAATGACCATGTGCTCCTGTGTATCACTGATCCTGTGCCTTCTTCACATCTGGCCACGACATTACAGGGAGCCTTACATCAGTCCTCATTTCCCCCATGGGACTACAGCAAGCCTCCGGCACTCCTCCTGTGTGAGGGATGACGACCTCCATTTTGGGGTCAGGCAGCCGAGATATGTGCTATTCCTCCTTTACTGTACCCCCTGCACTCTGGAGGAATATGTCCAGCGCTGATAAGTCCAGCTGGCTCCAGAAGACAAATCACCCTTCCGGTCACTTTTATTTACGGCCGCCATGCTACCCAATGCTCGAGCTCCCACAGCTCTTCTCCAGTTTCCCGCTTGCCGGACTGCCGGGATCGTCACTACTTGGTTTCCAAGAGGTGCCGTGGGATCTCTGCTCCAGTCCAACTCGGACCCTTCTCGGTCCCTGCCACCGGCCCCTGGCTAGCAGCGGAGCGTTAGTCAGAATAGTGCCTTCTTGGGTCACGCTGTCCGGTGAATTTCTCCAGACTGTACTGATGCCAGAGGTTATCCTTTAAACCTCCTGTCCGCGGGATCGGTGCAACCTCATTGACAGTTGCCATGTTGGTGCGGGCAGCCACCAGCGCAGTGTCTCATGTTATTCCCTCAGGCTCCAGCCCGGCAGCGGGACAGGCAGCCGGAGCTGAAGCGGTAGCTTTGTTCCTCGAGGATCAGGATTCTGACAGGTCCTCCAAAGCTTCAGAAGGGGAATTGCCACCCTATAGGACAGATTCCCTGTTAATTTTGGGCCTCACCCGGCTGATTTCCAGCTTTGAGCTGTTACTCCGCCGCCATCTTGAAATGCTTGTAGTGTATCTATTGGTGGTTTAATTATCCTCGATTCGGTGGGATCTCTTTCTTGAGTGTACTATATAACTCTCTGAGCAGTTAAACTTAGCCTCCATTCGAAATCTTCCTGTGTCTCTCCGGGGTGAACACCCTCATGTGTCTAATACTGCCTACAATGGGTGGAACCTCTATCATTCCTCAATGCACTCCATACTCCTCTCTCTTAGTAATTGATCAGTGCTTCCAATGGATGTGCACTCTGTGACTTCTGGGATGACTCAATGGCACAGTTCCTTGACGGCTCTAATGCACTGAGTCCTTTGGTGCTTTTTAGTGGAGTCCATATACACTAGCGAACCGTGATCATGCACATCAAAGACAGGTTCTACATTTGGTATAGTCCACTCTAAATATGGTAAGTATCTGCGTGTGCAAATACATCTATTCGGTCACACTCTCTGCCATTACATGCTTATATCCGTAAATTAGGCACACAATTTCCCTCCACGTTTGTCAAATTGCAAACACCTTAACCAACCTATCCATGACAGGTCAAAAGACCTAAATAACTCCCTTTCTACCTTGTAATCTGATGGGTGCCAAGCAACCCAATGCAAATATGAGCACATCATGACCAAAACGCAGGGAAAAAGCAGTAAATATATATTGCAATTTGACCATCTAGAAAGCGGTTTAGGCTTCAGAAGGGGTATGGAAGGTACTATATATTTTCAGGTATCTAAACATTCCAGCTGATCTTCTGAGGTTAGATCCATCAGCGGCTTTCAAAGCAGTGTATCCTGCCTCTGGGCTGGCTGGTTAGGCTATTGACTGGTTCGACAACCGCAGCGTTTGACACGGTCTGCCACCGCACCCTAGTGCAGCGCCTGAACAACGTCGGAATCCAGGAGAAGGCACTGGAGCGGATCATCTCCTTCCTCGCCGGAAGAACCCAGAGAGTCCGCCTTCCCCCGTTCAGATCCGAGGCCACCGAAGTCATCTGCGGCGTACCACAAGGATCATCATTCAGCCCAACATCTACATGAGCCCCCTCGCGGCCATCGCACGCCAACACAACCTCAACATCATCTCCTACGCCGACGACACCCAGCTGATCCTCTCCCTCACCAACGACCCCGCAACCGCCAGAACCAACCTACACGAAGGGATGAAAGACGTAGCCGAGTGGATGATGAACAGCCGCCTGAAACTGAACTCAGATAAGACGGAAGTCCTCATCCTGAGACCATCACCCTCCGCCTGGGACGACTCCTGGTGGCCCCCTGCCCAGGGCAGTGCACCCAACCCAACTGACCACGCACGCAACCTGGGCTTCATCCTGGACTCCTCCCTCTCGATGACCAGTCAAGTCAACGCCGTCTCCTCGTCATGCTTCAACATCCTACGCATGCTACGCAAGATCTTCCGATGGATCCCCCCCAAAACCAGGAAGACGGTCACCCAGGCCCTCGTCACCAGCCGACTGGACTACGGCAACTCCCTCTACGCCGGAACCACAGCCAAACTTCAGAAAAGACTCCAGCGCATCCAGAAAGCCTCAGCACGACTCATCCTGGACATCCCCCGACACAGCCACATCGCCGGACACCTGAGAGACCTGCACTGGCTCTCCGTCAGCAAGAGAATCACGTACCGACTCCTCACCCACGCACACAAAGCTCTCCACAACCAAGGCCCCGGATACCTCAACGACCGCCTGACCTTCTACACTCCCACCCACCAGCTACGATCGACCAACCACGCCCTCCCCGCCGTTCCCCGCATCCGAAGAGCCACAACGGGAGGAAGATCCTTCTCCTACCTGGCTGCCAAGACGTGGAACTCCCTCCCCATCCACCTCCGCCTGACCCAAGACCACCTCCGTTTCAGGAAGCAACTCAAGACCTGGCTGTTCGAACAGTAGAGGATCCCCTTTCCTCAAGTACCTTGAGACCCTCCGGGTGAGTAGTACGCTATACAAATGCTTTGATTGATTGATTGACTGGTTAATGTTCTTTCATTGAAATTGTTCCAGGTACGAGCTATTTCAACTTTCATTCCAGTTTGAATGTCGCTAATCTGTGAAGTTCCTGAAGGCTAGGCATTCTTGGCAAGATTTCTCATTCATTATTCAGGAATGGATACCCTAATATTTTAATTTTACTGTTTTGTCATGATGCCATTTTCTGTTGTAGATTTGTTTTTACTTGTTTGTTATGTTATTATTTTGTTAGGTTTAGTGGTTTACAGTAGATATATTGACAAATGCTGCACTTGCCCTGTCTTTTAGGTTTCGCTCTCTATTTCTGTTAATGATCTTGTGTTACAACAATGAACAACGTGGGAAGAGATTTGGGGATTTTAGGTCTTAAGCTTTGGAGCACATTTCCCTCCCATCTTTGCCAAACTTAATTTAACACTCAAATTCAAAATCTATTTGTTCTTGTAACTGTTTTGGCACCGTTTGATTTTTTTTTTTGCGACACAGCATCAATGCTCTTCGGCGACTGTTTGTGACTGTAGATACAAATAAATTAAATATTGATACAATATAATACAATCTCATTGCCCTTCTCACTTTGCCTGATTCTATTGAAAATCTGAATCTTGCTTTCGTGTAAACCATACAAGTTTAAAAAACGCACTTCAAAATGTTCAGCTTCTTATTGTTTTGTGTTCACAAAGGGTTACATGAACAGTAAAATGAATGTCACAGAAATTCAGGTAAAATTACAGTGACAAATAAAATTAATGTCACACAATATTAGGAAAACATCAACGTGCCACGGGCAGAATCTGAGCAGGATTTCTGTCTGATGCTCTGCTATCAAATGGATTTAAAGCAAGTAACATGGGATGCTAAGATTTTAAAATTCTGAATCCACACAGCAATGAAAGGTGTGTTTTTCCATGCTCTTTCTACTTTATTTCAGTTTTAGGCAATGCTTTTGAAACGTATTATTTATCACTTAGTTTGAACCCCTAATCCAGTCACAAATGAAAAGGAAAATCAAAGGCTGCCTAAAAGAAGAGGGAGGGAGGACGTAATAAACTCAGAGGTGAATAGAAACAAAAGCAGTAGATGCTGCCTGGGTAACAATGTAGGTGTAAAGGAGAAAGGTGCAGGACGGTGATATGAAAGAAAGGAAATTACATAGTAACAACGGTTTGTAAACTCATTGCAGTGAAAGATGAGATATATGACAGAAGGCTATAAGTCGTAATTACTGGTGGCAAAATACTGGTTTTAATTTAAGACCAATATTTTTGCAAGTAATTAAGGGTGGGCGGAGTTTGCATGGTAGCACTATGCGGAATTCCCAGGAGTCTCATACAAACTCTGTGGAAATCCGTGGATTTCCGCTCCGCCCTTCATGTGTTATTAGTCCTCGACAGATCACTGCAGATACTTTCCTATATATATTTCTTAGAGAAGTTACTGAGTGGGTTTTGGAAAATGAAGTTGCATCTGTGAGGCCTGCACAAATAACATGACTACATTTGTCCTTCACTGGGAACCAAACATCCAATTGTAGCGCCTGACTCTCAGAGGGTAGCGTTGCAGAGCAGTCTGAGGCTTACTCAAGGGAGGTGGTGTGGGCTAGTAATCGCCATTTGCAGGTGTGCAGGAATAACACTCATTCATTGAATGTACAGTCATTCTTTGCATCATAAAAGTAAAATGATGTTTATTAAACACACACACTACTCAATACTATGCAATAATTTACAAATATACATAAGTTGTTGGAATTACTTTGTGAGATTGCATAACATCTCCACCCCTCTTCCCCCCAATGCAGTTAGTTGAACATAACCTGGAGTGAGGGCCCTGCTCACTGGCACCATCCAGTGGCGCCCAACCCCATTATCTCAACAAGCATTTAAATAGGTAACCCTGCCTTGGTAACACATAACCCTGACTGAGCATTTCCTACTGACCATGAAGTATACACCTCTACTTCTTAAGGGCTAGCAGTCTGGGTTCTTCCCCTAAGCACAGCAGCAAGAATACATGTTTAAGCATCACTTTAGATTGACAGTACTCATCATATTTATGGATCATTAGAATGCAATGCAATTACACCCCCTAAAGGCATCCCGGATGAAATCACAGGATTAGGCATATACAGCCAGACACCCTAGCAGGAATGTTTGGCAACATAACCCCCCTTTGCTTATGACATCACCTTACACTTCACATTACACATGTGACTTTCAGTTCCTCTAAAAGAAATAATGTTAGTAAATGCATTTCTGGTGCAATTACATCTCTTCACCTCCAGGGAATACCCTTCTCCAGACATCCCCCACTCAGCCCTTCACTCCTTGATACACTTCTCCATACACCTCCAGCTGTAGAACAAAAGTTCAAGCCCAAGAGGTGTTGAAATGCTGGCTGAGCCTTTGAGGGGTCATTTCTTCCAGTTCCTCAAGAGACTTAGGGGGGACTTCATCCTGTGGTGCTCGGGAGACTGCGTTGCTTCTGCAGCTCCCCCTGGCACCTGTTAAGGCATGTGGCGGTGACCTCATCCTCCTGGGGCCACCACAGACCGAGACAAATGCTGTTTTCGCCTTGCACGCCAGTCCGGGTCTGCACGGCATTATGGGGCGCTTCCTCTCCTCTCTCTGTGCATATTATATTAGCGGCTCCCCCGCTGCTTCAGGGAGAGCCGCAATGCCTTCTGCTGTGGCCTCCCGCCGCTTCTCCTGCTCGTTGGAGGGTCTTGTCCCACCCGGACCCACACGTGAGTCTTAGGGCTCGGGGAGCCCACCCCTGGCCGATCTGGACGTTTTCAGGGTCTTGTCTCACCAGGCCCCCTTTCACCTCTCTCCATTATGTCTACGGTAGCGGTCCCATCCAAGACCCTCGCAGGCTCTCCATGTTGGAGGGCAGCCCGGGGAGCCCACCCCGGCTTCCTCCGCCGGCTCCCTTCCCGGCCAGCACCCTTGCGTGCTGCCACGGGAGCCGGCACGGCAGTTCTGGTCTGCCAGCTCTGGCGGGCAGACAAGTCTTCTCCCGCCGGCACGCCTGTCCTCTTTGGGCCCGGGGATGGGATCCCGGGCCCCCAGCCATTTCTTCATCGGGAGCACAACGGCACTCCCCTACTTGGTTTCGTGCAGCGCGCCCGGAGTTGGGATCCTGGGCCCCCACCTTCGTACCTTCATAGGGAGCGCGACGGCACTCCCTGACTTATCTTCTTCGGGGGTGCGATGGCGCTCCTTCTCCCCCACATCACCAGGGGCCAGGGTAGGCTCCTAGCCCCCTTTGGCACTTTCAGGGGGAGTGCAACAGCGCTCCCCGACTTTACTTCCTCGGGGCGCGGCTATGCTCCCCATCTCCCATTTTACCAGCCGCAGAATGGGCTCCTGGCCCCCTTCCTGGGCAATTTCACGGGGAGCATGACAGCGCTCCCTGACTTTACTTCCTCCTGGGGCAGCCCCCAGGACCTGACCCACCCCAGGGGCATAATTGCAACCAGCGGCGGAGCCCCACGCGCTTCGTCATCAGTCCCAGGCAGGGTAAAAAGGTAGCCTACTTTCTGGGGGGCATGTCTCGGCCCCCAGGCTGCCGATTTGTACCAATCCGGCATGCTTTTGCTCCTAATGGCCAGCTCTACCCATCTGGAGCACTTGTCACTGCCCTCTTTGCCTCCATGAGGGTGACCTTCAGCAGGGAGCTGTTTCCACTGGCTCTCTGCACTAGCCTTTCACCTGGCTCTCCTCCTGGGCCTCTCTTCTTCTGCTTCTGCGCACGGTTCCTGGTCTCTTCTCCTGGCGCTGTTCAAGATTCTGGAGCAGTCACGGGGTTCCTCCTTCCCACCGCTCATTGTGCCAGGCTGCAGCACCCTTTGCCTCAGCAGGCCACCCCCCAGAGAGAGTTTCTCTTCCAGTGCAAACACTTTTTAAAGTTTTGAGAGGGGGCTGGCAGGAAGTCTCTATTGGCCCTATCACACAGCGACACCTCACTTTCCTGCCTCTGCTCCCTCCTTTCTGCCCAGGCCTCTGGGTTGGTTCAAGATGGTGTCGTCCAGGGTCTCTGGCCACATGGTCTCTGAAAAAGCCCCTTCCCCTCGGGGATGCCTTCTCCCTGGTGCAGTCTGGTGCCAGTCACCCAGTGATAGCTGCTGATGGATGAGCCTGTAGCTCAACCCATCTTCTCTTCCTTGGAGAGGAGACCTTACCTTGTGGAAGAAAGGTTATCAATCTAGCCTGCTGAGGTCTGCCCTCAGCCAGACACTGGTTATCACTGACTCAGAGAAATATGTCATTTCTTAATGACCGAAAAGTAGTACAAATAGGACTTTGGACTCTGCAGAATAGTTCTTCTCACACCCGTTACAGTGGAATTTAGTGTCTGTCTGGAATCTGTAGGCCATAGGGAAGTTAATCTAGCCCATAGGCTCCATCCCCATAGGGGAATAATGAAGTGAAAAACAGTAAAACACACTGACTGTCCCTGGCATGTTTCTTCCTAATGTATAAAGCCTATTCCAGGTCACCATCCCATTCTGCATAAGTCCTGTCACACCAGACTATCTGCAACTGCTCTTTGGCTGTGCATGCTAGGAATCTCCTCTACGTAACCCCTAAACATGTGTACATGCATGTACACATGTCTGCATGTAACCAGCCCAGCGTCCCTTACTCCAGCTGCTGCGCAGTGGCCTGGTCAAGCTAGCGGGACACCAGTAAAATCCCCATGCAGTCTCTTTATCCTGGGTCCCAACTTATGAGGCTCCCCCACAGTAAAAGCTCAACCATTAGATGCTTAAAAAGTGAAAAATACAGGCGGTCCATAGTGTTAGAACCACCTTCTAACAGCGGGGTATGGGTTACTGTGTGTACAAAGACTGATCGTGTGGATGTGAGACATTGATGGAAATCTAATCGAAGCCGTATACAAAGGGAGGAGGAGTCGAGTTGGAATCTCAGCTTCGCCAATTTAATGAGGTCGGCAAGCGCAACCCACTAAGCCCCAAAAGACTGGATGACGGCCCCCAGGTGTAGTGAAAAATCCTGGCCTACCTGATGGCAGGCACCGGAGTGCCAACTTCAGAGTGAGGTCACGGTACAAAGCCTTGGTTACCCACATCGGTTAGGGTGATAGAGAATAGACGTCAGCACCTGCCGTCTTAGAAGGGGGCATTGGTTCTTCTCTCAGGTATAGCCTGACCTCACTAGCTCCCTGCACCATCCTCAACTTGTCACCTTAAGTCTTGGTTTTCTGCCCCAAACTTGTGAGCTCCTGTTAGGAGGTGACACACTTTGCAGCAGCTGCCCTTTCATGCTGCTCCTGTGTGTGATCTGACGCTGATGACGAAGGGGTCTACCATTGTGAGCCACCAGCGCCTCTCGCGCTGCATTGACTGGACGTGTTTGGATCTGCGGAAAGGGGAAACACTCATCTTCCCCCATCAATAGTGAGAGTGACTTCTCTCCCCTTTTATCAGGGTATGAAGTTGACCTTGCCTCTGGTATTTGACCTGCCCTTTGTTTTTTTCGGGTATTTGACATTTTGCAACTATCAGAGCATGGTTGGAATCTCTCCTTAAATCTGCTGCAGCTGCCTGCAATGCATCCAGCTGGAGGCAGCAGATGGACCAGGCAATTTTAAAATGTTGTGTCACAGTGGCATCTTTAGAGGGGAACCAAATGTGGTCCCTATACAGGCTCAATTTACCCTGCCCAACTACCTCCAGCCCCCGCTGTGCCCTGACACCACTGTCGCTTAAAGTATCCAGAGATGTCCCCGAAAAAACAGGCACTTCATATGCAACAGAAATGAGCCCGTCAAAACCCACTTCATTGTGAAGCAGTGTTGTGTGATAAAAAACGTAAATATGGGACAGACCGACTCTGGTAAACTGTGCTGGAGGCAGAGTTTTTTTTCCCGAACTCTGCGTTCTTAGCAGAGCGTTAAGTAAAAAAAGCTTTGCATGCTCCTCCAGCAAAGCGGAGTTTACCACCTACTGTTACAACTAATAAAGAATTTTAAGAACCAACCTATATCCCAATAGGTCAGTTCTTACAATTCAGAATCATATTAGGTTGGAATTGTGCCTAGTATATCAATATTAATGCAGTAGGTTGCAAATTGTGAATCACTAATTTTTGAGGTCATCATAAGGATGGACGCCTGCTCGGGTCAGTAGACCAGAATTTGTTTGAATGCCATTTAATGAAGCACAATTTTTCTTAAATTGTAAAAAAGGAAAAGGCACAGCACTTGAAAATGAAAGTTTACTTTTCTGTTTGTTTAAGAGCTGGTAGTGGTCCATTGAGCCACTGCCTTCTCTTCAACAAACTTTTTTTTAACATTCATAATGGGGAAGGATTTCCAAGAGGACACATTCCCCTTTGAGAGTGCATTGCTACTCCTTTGAGGTGCAAGTACAATATCAATGTTTTATGACTGGATTTCGTTCAGAAAACAGTAATACATAAGATACCAATTCGGGATTTGGAAGGCACACCTAAAATATGTTCTGTCCAGATACAGAATTGATTTCAAATTCCTTTTTAGGACTCTTAAACACTTTTCTGACTACTTAAATGGGATTTGTACATAAGAAAAAATGTATTGGTCCCAAATACGGAAGTGGAACATTTGTGACAGTTAAAATGCTTAGTACATCTGGTCCAAAATGTGTAGCGGACTGGAGGGCAACTGAATAAAGACCGTGAGGTAAAAAATAGTAGAGGTCAGTAAGTACATGAAGAATTTAGGCATATCAGTGAAACTTTGGCCAATAATTTTAGTTCTATTTTATATTTGACTGACATCCATGAAGATCTCTCCTCCACATGGTGTCTCCTCTATGGGTTTTCTTCCAGGTCAATAAGTTTGTCCACTTGGTGGGAGTTGAGTGGACTAAGCCCAATTTTGATTTGAAATTGTACTTTCACATTTCCATTTGCAGGAAAATGATTATAACCTTCTGACAATCCCACATGGGTAAATAAGTGGAAATTCTGCTACTAAGCTAAACATCTATCAGGGATTGGAAACCATAATGCTCTAGAGAATCAGCATGTGCTGGGAGAGCTAGGAGCGAGTCAAGTATCCAGGAACAGGAAGTTGTGGCAAGTACTCATGATTTTACTGTATTGACAACACACTTCAGGTTCCTGCGTCCATTGTACCCATGAGCCAGCACCACATCTCCCACTATTGCAGTTGCCTAGTGCACCGATGTTGTAACTTATGCCATCATCAACTAACTTTCAACTGTTGATTAATCTTACAAAACTGGGAAAGTGAATCTGGCAAATTGCCACTCAATGCTCTATTGCGAGTAGATGCTTATGCCCTACCACATAAAACCAAGTTAGAGATAACCTTTACTAAACTGTGAAAAGCAACTTTAAAAAGGATGGAAATGCCATGATAAGGCACAAATATGTGGCGCAAGCTGAACGGCACAAATTCCTCCTAGCAACTGTGAATATGTTTTAGACTGATGACATTCAATAGATATAAACTGCCTACTGGGAGGTCATGACCACCAGTTGTGGACCACCATTGTCTTAATGTGACAGCCTCCACATCAGGCCTTAGTCACAAGTCCACTCATCCTCCACTTTCTGTCTCAATATTTTCTCTCGGAGTCCTATTCCAGTCTCATATTATCATTGCTCTCACACTAGTCAGATCATAGGTAGGGCCACCATTTTTCTCTAGTTGCCTTCAGTAGCAGTAGTGCAGGAATCTTGAGACAACAACCACCATTCCCTCTCCTCCCACAGTTGCTTCTAGTCTAACGCCATAGCCTGCCATGCCATCACAAAAATGGGCCTCACCTAATGTGATGGGAATAAGAACTCTTTAATACACTTACATTTGTCACACACCACTTGCTCAATGTCAGGCTTAATGTGAGGAGCTGGCACAAACTAAAATCCCTAGTGTAGCTGCTTCAGTGCCACAAATATACTCAACAACCTGGCAAGGAAAGGCCCTTCGGTTGTTTGCTGTCCTTCTTTCTGCAGGGTAGAATTTACCCAGATGAATTCCTCTAGGTCCCATAATTGATGATTCTAGGTTCATCTTCCATTGAATGACTGTATTACCTAGGCCCCTGATGCCATACCTCTAGGAACTGTGACAACTGGTAGGTGTTCAGTGTACCTCTACCCACACGGTACTGTCAGTAACACATTTTAATTAAGGGTGGTCTATTCACATTGTCAGAAACTACATTACGGAAGTGCCACTCTTGTGGAATGGGCTTTTGAGTCCAATTTTTACAACCCCATGGCACATTCAGACACTCTTGTGCTGCCACTTCTGAAACACCAATTTTGCTCCCACACAAAATCAAATGGCCATTCCATCATTTACATGGGGCTGTGACACACCTTTAACTTTAGTGCCTGTGCCAAATTACTGACACCGACTAGTGAACGAGCTGGCCTTTGTCAGGTGCACCAATAAACATCACCAAGAAAGCATTTACTAAATGCATTCACTTGCTAGGGGTTCCATACTCCTCTTTAAAATCTGACCAGTCTTCCTCCTACAGTGCCAGATGAAGCTTCAGTTTGAAGTTGTCACGTTGTCCTTCAGTGCAGCACTGTCAATAATACAGTCAAGTTTGTACCTGTGCTTAGAACAGTCTATCTATTTTTCTGCTTCAGACAAGGACCTAGTTTGCACCAGGCACACCCAATAAGGATGTAGCTGGATGCACATCAGGACGTTGCACCCTAATACATAATATGGCAACAGGTCTCCAGTAACTGATTAAGGCCTATATCAAAATACCGCAAAATAAAATCTGTCAATGATATGTCTCCATCTGTTTTTCTTCATATCAAACAAATTGCTGCTTTGCCAACACCTATATGTAATATTTTTAATTTAGCAGGATCTCTCCAGTAGTGTTTCATTAAACACTGTGAATAGGAAAACTCCCCATTTTCTCACACTTGTACAATAGTCTTTAGATATCAGATGCTGAAAAGTTACATAATTCACATTCTGATGTCCAGACTGTTCTTCTCATGACTTATTTTTTTACTGGTGCCCCCACGCCTCCTGGTGAGAACCTCACTATCAGTTGTCTAATACAAAACAAGTGCCTATTCATTAGCTAACAAAAGGCTGCTGGAAAATGACAACATCTTCAACAAAGAGAAGAAAAACCTCTTGTACAAACAACAATCTAAACAAGAAAATGGGCCTTGGAATGTTAATATTTTCAGTTAACATGGCATTGACAGTTGGGCCAACTTTAATTAGAACGTATTCATTTCACTTTTAGGCTAAGAACATTCAAGAATAATTGCCTACTCCAAATGTTTGTGTTTTGTTTATGTGCTATTTTTTGTGTTTTGTTTATGTGCTATTTAAATGTTGGTTTTGCAAATTTTTAATAAAGAAACATTTTTGTTTGCAAATCGTCTGGAAATTAAATGTGTCTAACACAAGTAAAGCCAATTATATTGATAGAATCGGAGGACGGCATGATGTGAGTCACAGAGAAGGCATTTACATTTCATACGTTTCAAACCAGATGGCACTATTTTCAGGCAAATAAACACAACAACTGAGGTAGGGAGATATAAGCCCTCCTCGAATAATTGCTCACCAAATAGTTATGAACCCAGGTGACCAATCAATAAAAATGCTTTGGATGAGGAGGTCTCACCCATTTAATGTGACGTGCTTCATCATGGACCACCCCATCCTATCCTGGTAAATTGTTAAAACCAGGGCGGATACAACCTGTACTCGGTTCAGGGAGTTCTTAAGATATATTGATCTTCTGGATAAAACAGGGATCCAGTTATTTTAAAAATACATTAAAGCATACCTCAAAGGTATTCTTTATTTGTTAGTACCTTAGGTATGATTAAAATCATAATGTGTACTCATCGGATGCTTTGCGGGTACAAAGGTGCCAAAGACAAGCCTGTCTGCACCCGTCCACACTTGGACAACTCCAGGGGTCAGGGATGCTGGCAGTTGTAAGTACCGTCTCAGTTTTGTCAAGGAAGGGCAATATTCTCACGCCCAACTTAAGGGTCTTCAACCCAGGGACCCTAAAGGGGCATGCTTAGCTAAAGTTAATGTGTATGGTAGCGAAGTAGGGTATTGCCAGAAATGCATGTTTCCTTTAAATGCATTTCTCACTCTAACACAGTGAACACACTTCTTATGCTTATCTGTCTGCTGAAGAAAGATCACTCAGTGGCACTGTTGAAGAAGCGGACAACCAGATTCATATTGGAGGGGTGTTAATTCATTCCTGCTCCCTTATAAACATAGGTTTTTTATTTAATTCACTCACTTTCCCTTGACTGCCTGTTCATCACTGTGACCTGGGTGATAGAGGAATCTGGTTCTGATTTGGTGGATGCAGTCTCTCCAGCTTATGCTATTCCTAGAAGTGATCGTCAGGGGGAGGAGGGGTTGGCTATAATCGCATATGATGTTTTTAGCAGCACTCTTGAACCTGGGGCAAGCAGTTCAGGTGACTCTTCGGAGGCAGCCTTATTCAGATTCAAACTTATTGCCAAGTACACATTTTTGGGTCTCCTGGTATACCGTCCTCTATGCCCTTGGGTCAATTTTCCTGTGGTCAGGTGCCAGACTCTGGAACCGACCCTGATATATTCTCAATACACTATTTTAGGGGACTTCAATTTTCATTTTGGTGACTTTTCTTGTAAAGAGTCTGCCTTTTTTCTCAAGTTTATGTCCAATGTTGGATTTGATCAATTGCTGCTTTTAACTTCGATTCTTGCTGTGATACCCTACTTGCTCACAGCATATCTCACTTTTCATACAATTTAAATATTAACTCTAAACCAATACTTCCATTTATTTAAGGTGAAGTATAGAAAGACTGCCCATCTCAAATTCAATTTTACATTGTCCTAAAAGTGAAGGAAGAGTCCATCAAATTGAATTGCAATTTGCGATTCTCAGCTGATGGTCTTGGTGATCACAGTGGGCACTATTTTCAGGCAAAAAAACACAACAACTGAGGTAGGGAGATATAAGTCCTCCTCGAATAATTGCTCACCAAACAGTTATGAACCCAGGTGACAAATCAATAAAAATGCTTTGGATGAGGAGGTCTCACCCATTTAATGTGACGTGCTTCATCATGGACCACCCCATCCTATCCTGGTAAGTTGTTAAAACCAGGGCGGATACAACCTGAACTCGGTTCAGGGAGTTCTTAAGATATATTGATCTTCTGGATAAAACAGGGATCCAGTTATTCTAAAAATACATTAAGGCATACCTCAAAGGTATTCTTTATTTGTTAGTACCTTAGGTATGATTAAAATCATAATGTGTACTCATCGGATGCTTTGCGGGTACAAAGGTGCCAAAGACAAGCCTGTCTGCACCCGTCCACACTTGGACAGCTCCAGGGGTCAGGGATGCTGGCAGTTGTAAGTACTGTCTCAGTTTTGTCAAGGAAGGGCAATATTCTCGCGCCCAACTTAAGGGTCTTCAACCCAGGGACCCTAAAGGGGCATGCTTAGCTAAAGTTAACGTGTATGGTAGCGAAGTAGGGTATTGCCAGAAATGCATGTTTCCTTTAAATGCATTTCTCACTCTAACACAGTGAACTCACTTCTTATGCTTATCTGTCTGCTGGAGAAAGATCACTCAGTGGCACTGTTGAAGAAGCGGACAACCAGATTAATATTTGAGGGGTGTTAATTAATTCCTGCTCCCTCATAAACATAGGTTTTTGATTTAATTCACTCACTTTCCCTTGACTGCCTGTTCATCACTGTGACCTGGGTGATAGAGAAATCTGGTTCTGATTTGGTGGATGCAGTCTCTCCAGCTTATGCTATTCCTAGAAGTGATCGTCCGGGCCGAGGTGGAGGAGGGGTTGGCTATAATCGCATATGATGCTTTTAGCAGCACTCTTGAACCTGGGACAAGCAGTGCAGGTGACTCTTCGGAGGCAGCCTTATTCAGATTCAAACTTATTGCCAAGTACACATTTTTGGGTCTCCTGGTATACCGTCCTCTATGCCCTTGGGTCAATTTTCCTGTGGTCAGGTGCCAGACTCTGGAACCGACCCTGATATATTCTCAATACACTATTTTAGGGGACTTCAATTTTCATTTTGGTGACTTTTCTTGTAAGGAGTCTGCCTTTTTTCTCAAGTTTATGTCCAATGTTGGATTTGATCAGTTGCTACAATCTCCTACTGACACGGCGAGCCACACTCTGGATGGGATTTTTACCAAACTTTAGTAACTTGCCCATTGAGGATGTCCAGCCCCTCACTGGGTAGATCACCGGGTGTTTCAGTTTAAAGTCTTTCTCTTATGCCCTACAATAGGTACAGGCTCCACCCCCCCTCCCCCCCCCCCCAAACATGTACTCTGTAGGAACCTAAACAAGACCACTGTTGATTTCTTGGACCAGGCCCTTGAATTTTCCAGAGCTGCTGAGGACAGTTCTTTTCTGTACTCTGGGGAAGACTTCAAAGTTTGAGTTAACACTGCTTTGGATATTGTAGCTCCCCTCAAAACCAAGACTGCAACTAGATGTAAGTCATCAGCACCTTGGTTTCGACAGACCTCAAGACCTTTAGTCAGGAATGCCACAGACAAGAGTAGAAGTGGAATGCAACCCATGCTTGAGTAGAAAAGAGAAACATAAAGCACTCCTTTTTGGCTGTAAACAGACTATTGTGCAACCTTGAACATCCTTCTTTACGAAGAAAAACAGGTCAGCCAACAATTCTTCTAAGTACCAAAGAAATTATCCCTACATCCTACTCAGCATCCGCTCAATTCCTCTCAAGATTTTTGTGACAAAGTAGCCTCCTACTTTCGGGATAAAATTCTTAGAATGTTATCAAACTTCAATTCACCTGTTCTAAATAATTCATTTGCTGCTAATTCCGGTACGTGTCTTTCTGACAACCTTCTTTCAGTCTTCTCTCCTATTTCTGCCCAGCAAAAAAAAGATTTTTTTGCTGAGTTTAAAATCAGGATCCCTGTCTGATCCCAGTACGCCTAAAATTCTACAACTTGCTCTGGATCCTATTGCTAAATTTTTGCAGAAGCTGTTTAATTGCACACTTTAATCTGGCATGTTCCTACTATATGACTGGAAGCTGTTGTCACTTTGCTTACTAGGATATCTAATGCAGTTTCTGAAGATATGGAAATTTCCATCCCATCACCCTGTTGTTAGCCCCTGCTTTAGATCCTGAAAAAGATCATCAATCAGAAGCTGATTACATTTTTCGATATCCATGGTATCCTTGATGCTTCTCAAATTGGTTTTGTGCTAGCCACAGTATGGAGACAGCCCTTTTTGCGGCAGCAGACAGCATCTGGTGTCAGGTCAATCAGGCCACTGTTTTCAATCCAATAGGGTACAAATTGTCAGCTGTGGCAGTTTCAAGGCAAAGACATGCAGCCTTTCTTGTGGGGTACCTCAGGGCTCGTCCTTGAGCCTGACCCTATTCAATCTTTAAGTGGTCCTTCTGGCTGATCTAGTGAGCTCATTTGGGTTTCATACACAGATGATACTCACATTTTTGTATCTATTTCCAATTATGTGTCTTTGGTGGTGGGGAGGTGTAACCAGTTTATGTCTAGCATTATCCGTTGGATGAAAGACAATTATGTGTAGATTAATGCAGACAAGACTGAAGTGCTTGTGTTTGGCCCTCAAGATTCCATCTGGTCTAAAATCTGGTGGCTGGTTGCCTGTGAACCGCTCCCCACTCCTGTTAAGTCAGCTCAGAACCTCAGTGTAATCTTCACTATCACCCTGAGTTTTGGTGCACAGGTCAGTCGCACAACTAACACTTACTTTTACATCATAAGAATCCTGAAAACATTTTTCCTTACATTCCACCGGAACATCACCAGGCAGTCACTATTGCCCGTGTCACCTCACAGCTGGACAATTGTAATGCACCGTACCTCAACATGAACAGTTCTTTCCAGAAAAAACTTTACGTTATGCAGAATGGGGCAGCCCACCTTATTCTGAACATCCCCAAATGACACTCGGTTAGAGAAGGAATTTCCTGCTTCCCAGTTAGGAAGCAATTTACCTTCAAGGCTTTGTGCTTCGTTTCTGTAGCTCTACAGCTGATGGGTCCCAGCAAAATGAATGCTATATTTCATTAGTACACTCCTTGCAGACCACTTTGACTTTTGTGCTGCAAAACACTCAGGATCCCCAGGTTTTGGAAAACTAGATGGGGAGGGCGTAACTTCTTGGTTCCCGTTGTCAAATTAAGCTACACACTACATAACCCCATTTCTGAAGCATATCTCCTTATGTTATTCAAAAAACATCTGTAAACTTGGCTTTTCTCATCTTATACTCCTTGATATGTTGGCTGTTCTGCTCGTGTCCATCCTGCTATTGTGCTTGGCACCTGCAGGTTTTAGTGCACTCTATAAATCATATCCTATCCTACATTGTCTTCGGAATCCTAATATTCTACCAACATGTTTCTGCCTCTATGGGTAACTTCAGGGCTTTAGGAGATGCCTATTACTAATTGTGCTTGGATGAATAGCCAGCAATGCAAGAAGGAAATTCCTACCTTCGCCATTAGCTACAATTCTACCCTAATTGGGATATTGCTATTCTCCATGGTCTGCAGGGGGAGGCAACTTCTTTAGTCACACAGTCATCAAGGAGATGCACCTGCAATGCACCTAATTCACCTCTGTTTGACTACTCTGAGTTCAGCTGTGAGCATGGGTGAAGTAGGTGCATTGCGGACACATCTTTTTGAAGACTGTGTGACATATTTTACCTCATATTTTCAGCTGATATATCTTACAGCACATTAAACTGTATCACAATACTGACCCATCACCTCATCTTTCATTTTTATCACACTGCACCATCTTACACCACTCTCCACCTTACATCAGCCCATCACCCTGCTCTGTAGCAAACCACAGTACATTGCACCTCTCTAACTCACATCACATCACATTATAACCCTCACTCATCTTATGCAGGGTCATAGCTATCAACAGTGCAGAATTCACAGTGTCACTGTACACTCTGGCTGTCTATCAGTACCTAATCAGGGGGCAGAAGGAACCGAGATACCCTTGCTACACCACTGAAATAACAGTAGCAGACAAGCTACATTGTCCTAGAGGTCGCTTTGCAAAGTCAATTTCATGCTATACAAAGTATCACGCAACTTTCCATGGCAAACGACTCAACCTGAATTGCACTGAAAAACCAATGCACATCAAAGCTCCATTTTAAATTAACCACAGAACACAACACAAGAAAATGAACCATGCGTGACTTTATCAGCTATACATAGTGTGACTAGCTAATCTTTCAATATAAAGCCACAATGTACCATGAGCTTTACTGGCTCAACAGAGATCCGAGCTCTTGTGTTTTATCCGCCTGCAATGTGCAAAGTGAACTTATTCAACCCAATATTTCTTTGAGTTACAGCTTTATATCCAGACAGTGCAGCTCATAAACGGTCGAAGGTAAACCTTGGTCATGTTGTCGAGCTGTACTGTATGAAAGTAAACAAGAGACACGTGGGGAGAGGATGTGACGTAAGGACCAGAGCTGCCGACTTTGGAGCCGGGGAACCAGGTTCGAATCTTGGCCTGGCTAAACATCCTGTGAATCTGGGCACTTGTCTAATGGAACTTGTGCTCATGTGAAGAGCATCAATACCTCTGGTCGAGTTTGCACTACATATGACTGTAAAAAGGAAATATCCCCAATAAAGCTGAGACAGTGAAGCTCACCATGACTGGGACTCATGATGTCACTCCTAATACAGGCAAAGATCTGAGAGAGGCAGCACTTAACTTCCACACGACCATGGACCTTTTATGTTATGAAGCAACAAAACATGATTGTGTGATTATCGGTTCCCTCTTTAAGTTTATTCCCCACTACTTGTCATAGTTTTGGAGATTTTTTTTTATTTGAAGCCGCGTTGGAATCATCGAGAGCTGCAAGAGCAGAGGTGGAAAAGTGAAGCGCTCTAAAACAAGCGCACAAGCATCCGAGTCTCACGCTTTGCACTACATCCTGTACATTGCACAAGTGGGTTTGTCTCTGTCAATATTAGTCATCATCTACTCTATCATTCAATAAGCGTGCTCTATGACTGCTCTGTGGACTTTGCACCAGGAAAGGAATTGCCCCCACTGCATAATGACGACCTTTTTGCAAGCACTTTAAAAAGATTTGCGCTCCAAACGCCGTCAGATCCTGTGTGCGTAGACGCTGACATTGCTTAAATCATTAATCTATTTTAAACATTTACTTTATGATTAATTTTAATATGTGCAATCGTAAAGCAATTTTAAATGGCTATTATCAAAACCTACGTAAGTTTATATGTGAATGTGTTTTTAAAGGATGTGTCCCTACTACCTCTCGGTGAATTTTCTGAAGCACAACTTACTTTCTGAAGCCTAACAAATAGACTATTTAGTTCCGGACTGGGAAACCAAGCAGCCTTGGCAGAAATACTCACACCTGCCCCCCTCTCGCTTTCTCTCTTTCCAAGTATCCGTTCTCTTTCTCTCTCCTTCCCTATGCTCTCTTCTCCCTCTCGATAGCTTACGCTTTACCTTCCTTCTTCTCCCTCTCTTGAAGACCCGCTTTGCCTGCTGCATTAACCTCCAGGACTTGGGGAAAGTGACCGAGGCACCAGGAGCAGCACGAGGGTTTCAAAACGGGCCGCCAAGGGCTCCGGCCTGCCGGGGAAATGACAGTGGAATAAAAGGCCTAGCCGGCCTGGCACTGAAGCATGGCACGCATCTGAAAGCGTATTCCATTACTTGTAAGTACGCCTGGGAGAATATCACAGGCACATATTCCTTAAAACTCATTTTAAGAGATCTCATTATTCAGGCAAAGCACCACATTAAGGATGCTATACACTCGAGTGGCACTAAAACATTTCATATTGATTTTTAAAAGACATACCTGATCAGAAGATCCCAATGTGTTTGTTGCAGAGTTGATATAGGGAGCACGGTAGAACTTAATTAAAATACATGATTTAGAGCAAAGCTTAATCCACTCTAAGTGTGAGGGATGAGCGAGTATAGGGTAAGGCGATGGTATGCAGTGAGGAATTCTACCCACTCACATGTTGTTGAGCTTGTGTTTGTTGGAGTGAACAACTGATTAAGTTGCAAATCAGTCATGTATTGAAAGGTCCTTCTTGGCTTAGAAAGGTGACTCCTAAAAATTAGAACACAAAAGTAGCAGTCGCCTGTCATTGCAAAGTGATATAAGGTTTATATAGTGTTCAGGAGTTTACCATTTGTTATTTCACCCAATTCACAAATCCAATACTGTAAAATAGAAGCATGTAAGAAAAAACTTTGAGCATGATTACAATGTCGGTTGCACTGCCACCAACAGGCCGTCGGTGGCTGTCCAACAGACCGCTATCATAATAACCCCCATAGTTATTTAGAGAAATCAGTTACATCATTTTAGTTGCCACCCCTTATTTTTTCTTGCTTCATTTTGCTGGCTTTAGAACTCTGAATAATATACCACTGCTAAACACTAGTAAAGTACTCGTGAATCTCCCCTAAATTATGAAATTGCAATTGCGGATTCCTGTCTAGCCAGTCTAACTTCCCTGTAAGTGCACTGTAGAATGGTGTCTGAATTGCTTCTATGAAATGGAAGGTTAAATGGCATATGTGAGATCCAGTATGTATTTACACTAACCACATATATGACAAAAATGTATGTCTACCAGAGGAACCACTGTGCACTAGCTCAGCCTCAGATTAAAGACATTTCGTGAACAAATGACAAGGAAATATGCCATGGAGGAAAAGCTATTTTTGAATATGAATCCCACATGGTGTTTATACAAAATATTGATTTAAAAATATCGGCAGCTATAAATATTGGAAATTAAATATCGTGACACACACAAATCGTGATGCACAAATATCATTAACAAGAATATCAGTTTTTGAAGTAAGTAATATCATTGTAAACAATACCAATGTTATAAATATTGTTTTCACTAATATATGGATTAAAACAATTGTTTTTTAAATATTGTAATGCATTTCAGTTGAAATATTAATTTTATGTGTTTTTATTGTTTATATAAATGCTATAAATTGTAGTGGGTTATTGGATTTGTACGAGGATAGGATTGGAAGTTAGTTAGGCATTAATAATTTAAGAATTATTTTATACATTTTATTTATTAATATGGTTGGTTTAATTATGTAATTATATGATACTTATTTATTTCAGTATATCTTATTTGCAGGCTGTTAGGTTATAAGGGGTATAGAGTGGGAAGTTAATTAATTAATCATTAACATGTAATCATTTATTGTTAATGTATTACTTGTTTGATATTCAATTATGTAAAATATGGATAACTGATTTATTTTACTTATATTTTATTTGAAGGATGCTAAGTTCGTTGGGGTATAGGGTGGTAAATTAATTAAGTAATAATTAACTACCTAATATTTATTATTTGTAAAGTAATTATTCAATTGAAATTTAAATAGGTAAATTGCAGAATGATTATTCAATTTAATTTTATTATTGTTGCTGGATGCTAGGTTTGCAGAGGCCTAGAGTGGGAAGTTAATTAGGCAATAACTATTTCACAATATATTATTTATTGTTAATTCAATATTTAATTTATTTTAAATATGTCACATTAAATTGTTATTTTTTTAGTTATATTTAGGTGTGGGCTGCTAGGTTTGTAGTGGTACAGGGTAAGAAGTTAATTAATTACTAATTATTTGTGATCCTTTTTCATTTAATAGTAATTATGTAAATTGATTATTTGTTTTATCATATATATATATACATATATAATTTTTACGTTAATAATATTTTATAATAAAAGTTTCATTATTTTTCTAGATTCACTGGGTTACCTATATATGTAATGTGTATGCAGCGAAGTGTTTTCCCTACTCTTGCATATGCTGCGGTAGGAATAGTAAAATTAACCTTTTCACACTTAACACTTTCTCAACTGTTGTGCTGTTTGGAGTGGGAATAGTAAATTTCACCTCTTTGAAATGCAACACTTTCCCTACTGTTGCATAGACTGTTTTAGGAATTGTAAATGTTATCCCTCACAAGTCCAACACCTTCCAAACTGTTTTACAGACTGGAGTGAGAATAGTAAATGTTACCCCTGCAAAGTTTAAAACTTACCCTACTGTTGTGCTGTTTGGAATGGAAGTAGGGAATTTCCCCATGCAAAATCTTATGCTTTCCCTACTGCCGCATGGACTGTAATGGCAATAGTACCTTTTACCCCTTCTATGTTCAATGCTTTCCCTACTGTTGCCCTGTTTGGAGTGAGAATAGTATATTTTACCGCTTTGAAGTTGAACACTTTCCCTCCTGTTTTGTTGTTTGGAGTCTTTCCCTCCTGTTTTGTTGTTTGGAGTTGTGATAGTACATTTAATCACCCTGAAGTCCAACACTTTCCCTACTGTTGTATAGACTGAAGTGGGACTAGTAAATTAATGTCAAAACAAGGACCCTCTGCTACATATATAGGTTCCTAGGGCAGGGAAAATACAATTATTGAAGGAAAATCCCTAGACAACTATCTGTCTATATAATCTTAAAGAACTAGGTATACAAACACACAATATTTTTAGAATCAGCGTACAATTATAGTAAAAAAAAAAACAGTAACATCACAATATGACCAACAGAATTGACAAAATTAAATGCATACAGAAATCCTGTGCATATGTCCTATACATATAATCTTATCTATCTAAATATATGATCAATAATAAAATAAACTGATTATAATAATACAAAGAATACAATAAACAAAGGTGAAAGATAAAAAAACAATTAATAAAAAAAATCTATAAGAAAGTGGCTAAAAGTTTTGTTGTATTCTGATGTCATATCTTTTCTCCCATGTTACCTTGTCACTAGCTGCTCAGCCTGTGTGAGTGTTCTGAGTGGAATGCTTGGTGTGGAGCGGAATGCTTGGGTGACTGGATGAGGAGTAACAGTTGATGGATGGGGCTTAGCAGCTAGCAGGCTGCTCCTGGTGGGATTGCTGAGTGAGATCTACACCTGTTGATATAAGGACCTTAATACCCGTTGATGTCAACTTACAGACTGCCTTCAGGACTTATACTGCTGCAGTTACCTGTCAACCTGTGAATAAACCTGCTCGGTTTACATTATACCAGCGTGGCGTCATTACTACATTATTTTGGTGACGAGTTGAAGACGTCCCCACGCTCTTCCGTTGGTACAAGAGGTCTTTAAAGTCATCAAGATGCCTTCTACAATGGTTTGGGGCAGGAGTTTCAACAGGCACGAGACGACAGGCGAAAGCAATAGGAACAACACGCGAAAGAAAAGTGTCACAAGACATCTCACAGGAATTTCAGTTTAAAGAAATTCGGCTTTAAAGGAAACAAATGAAACAACTACAAAGAAAGTACGCTGTGTAGTCCCACCAGTGTCCATCACATCGGACAGCCCTCACACAAGCGTGCTGCACTCCCTCTAAAGAAGCCATTACTACTAGAAACGTCATGGATGCAATGCACAGTGACCTTTCATGTACAGTAAGCCATTTCCTTTATTTCATGGACGCTGCGCAAAGAAGTACAAACTATACAGATTACTGGCAGTTAACTGCCGGAGTTGGAACTGTGCTCCCAAACACTAGGTCAAGCACTGGCACTTGCTTAGAGACACACATGAAGCTGCGCTGGCAAATTCTCATTGACTTTTTCATCTCATCATTGGCAGTGGATGGACGTGTAGGGACAGCTGACTGGACATGTTTGGGACAAAGCAGCTGTGGTGTCTCCCATGTTAAGCGATATGGCAGTTTTTACCTCATTTGTATGGGGGTGAAGACAGGTGAGACATGTTTCGTCTTTGGTTGTTTGCCGATGCTGGGACCTTGTCTGCAGCATTACCAACCGACTTTTAAAAAAAATCACAGCTCGTGACAGGTTTTGCACACGCTTACCTTCGTGCAGCCTTTTTCGCATGCAGCCTCTTCTGTATTGTGTCCCACGTCACCTTCATCACCTTCAGTGTGACAGACTGGTTGCGTCAGCAACAGCGATTCCTTCTGGAGTTTCGGGTCACGCTGATGCCGTGAGCCTCTCGGCACGGCGGTATACAGCGTGCTGCCATCTTGGAGTTGGTATAGCATGCTGTTTTACTCGTTCAGTTGGCAAAAATCTGCTAAGGACGTCCATTTCACAATTCTGGTGGTTTCAATAAAAATGATTGAAGCTTGAAGAATGACAGGAACATCTTTTAAGGATTGAACGAGCATGCTGTTACATCGCTTCCTTCTTCCCTGCGGTTTGGCTTTGTGAGAGTGAAGGTACTGTTCTTCATTTGGTCATTGCTCTTCAAAGTGCATGCTGTCGTTATGAAGTCTTCGTCAAAGAAAAGGTACTTTTCTTCGTTTGGGCATTGTCTTTGTCAGTGCACACTCTCGCTACTAAGAGCAGTTTTTGGAGGGTGTCTGGTAAAACTTTGTTAGCTGTATGTTTTTGTGGCGAAGCAGCTGTTGGACATTGGACACACCAGACATCTTCTCCACGGAATGTTGTCTAACTTACTGAGTTTTCGCTCACAGGTGTTGCCTACAACCCTGATAAAGGACTGTAGCAGATTCACTGTTGCGTGTAGTTGTTATTGTTTATAGTTAATGCTTTGGTCACATTATGTATTCTTCTGTTTATTAGGAAAGAAGTATGTAGTATTTTGCTGTCATATCTTGTCTCCCATGTTACCTTGTCCCTAACAGCTCAGCCTGTGTGCGTGTTCTGAGTGGAATGTTTGGTGTGTGAGCTGTGACCGGAATGCTTGGATGACTGGACGAGGAGTGACAGCTGACGAATGGGGCTTAGCAGCTAGCATGCTGCTCCCGGTGGGATTGTTGAGTGAGATCTACCCCTGTTGATATATGGACCTTAATACCTGTTGATGTCAACTCACAGATTGCCTCCAGGACTTATACTGCTGCAGTTACCTGTCAACAGGTGAATAAACCTACTTGGTTTACATCATACCAGTGTGGCGTCATTACTACAAGTTTGATGACGAATGTTCCTAATATCAATTGATATTAAGAACATTAATCATCGGACTATTAGCCACTTAATATCAATTGATATTAAGAACATTCATGATCAAACTATTGCCAGAATATTTTGACTTCTAGTTCAGAGAGCATGGGCCTAATAACGATCTTGGTGTAAAGGTTAACTGTGTCCCAAACACGACAGATATACCATCCGCTAAATCACAATTCCAATATAGTTGAACCAAGTGGGGGTGCGCAGCTCAAAAGAGTCCAACAGGGCAGTGTAAGTGAAAAAGTAATTTCTTTATTCGAAATTTTTTCTTTTCAATAGGCATATGAGTTTAGACCATCCAGCCAACACGTTTTGTTCCCATATAGGGAACTTCCTCAGGGCAAACACAGTATCATACGGATAGGTAGTGATCTAAAGGTATATCTGCCAGAATTGCAAGAGCCTGTTGTCTAAAAGTGATAGATGTTCACACAAAATGAAATGCTCCTTGGGTTGGGTTTTCAGGAGGGGGTGGACCTCGGCATGTGTCCAGTTGTTTGGGAAGGTGACGGTCTCGAGGGATCAGTTGATAATCTGACGTAGTTCGGGTGCGATGGCCAAGGCGACTCTGTGGAAGATGTGGGGGGGGGAGGGGTCTGACGGTGCCCCAGAGTGGATGTTGTTCATGGTCCTCAAGGTGCCTTCTGCCAATTGAACAGGGTTTGTCGGGTGGCTTCACTTGGAGGGGGAGCAGGACTGGTGTGAAGGTCATGGTGTTCGAAGTTGTAATAGATCATCTTGAATTTAAGGTGGAAGAAAGTGCTGAGTCTGTTGCTGAGGTCGTGGGAGGGTGGGACATTTGTTGTTTCGCTGCAGGGTTTGGTGAATTCCTTGATGATGGAGAAGAGTTCTTTGGTGTTGTGGTAGTTGGTGAGGATTCTGCCTTGGATGGATTTCCTCCTTGTGGATTTGATGAGATGATGGTGTGTGGTGGTGTCGGCTATGTAGGTGGCATGTGTATCCATGGGTTTGTTGTTCCTCCATGTCTGTTCTAGTCTCCGGCAGGAGTGTTTGGATTCTTGGAACACAGGGGTGTGCCAATTTCCTTATTGATGTATCTTCCTGTGTCTTTCTTGAGGGGGCAGTGTGTCTGTGCAGTGCATGACTCAGCAGTCGGCATTGCAGAGTGCGGTGTTGGCATCTGGTGTAGTCGGGGGTGGAGTGCAGATGAGGGCGGAGGTGAGCTGCTCTTCTGTGAGTTTGTTCCAGCTTATACAGGGGAGGCGTGTGAGTGCTTGTACATGGTGTTTTTTTTGTAGGAGAAGTGGATGCAGTGGTGATCTGTCCAGAGGAGTTCCGTGGTGTGGCTGTGGGAGACGCTGTTTCCTTCAGCAAAGACGGGATAGTGTGTGTATCCCCCTGTGGGCCTGTGTGTGGTTAATAGTTATTTGAGTCCTTTATTGGTGAGGTTTATTAAGAGGGGGCGGTGTTTGGATTGTCGTGGTTGCCATGGTGAAAGTTTTGGTCTCCCAGCAGGATGTAGTCTATGGAAGCGAGGACATGGGGTGTGATGAGGTTGGTGATGGCACTGATGAAAGCAGCGTGGGGTCCGTGTGGCCTCTAGATGAGGGTTCAGCGGAGAGTCGTTTGAGGGTTGATCTGGATCTATAAGTGGAGGTGCTCCATGAGGGTCGTTGTATCATCCGGGGTGGTGGTCATCACATGGAGGGTGCTTTTGCAGATGATGGTGATGTCTCCCCCTGGGCAGGGGTCGATCTTTTTGTATGATCTTGTATCCATTGGGAATGACAGTGGTGATGTCGGGTGCAGATGTGGTGTTGGGCTAGGTTTCTGTGAGTAAGGCGACATCTGGTGAGTCGGTGTTGGCATGCTTGTGGAGGGAGCAGATGCTGAGGAGGATGCAGTTGAGTGATTTGTAGGTGGTGATGTCCGGTAAACTGGGGGCTGCTGCTGAGTTAGGCAGTTGGCTGAAGCTTTATGTCTGTTTATTTTTATAATGTGCGATACTTGAGGAGGTGATTTGGAGAAAAAAGTTTTTTTCGTATTAAGCCATGTCTCCTAGAATTTTCTCAAATAAATATCAATGAATCGTTTTTGGGTAGGCCAATCATGTCAGTCCATATTGAAATTGGGTTATCAAATGACAGTTTTTTTAGTTTTTCTTTCTATATCGGAATATATGAAGACTTTGATAAGTCTAATGTTCTAAATAATGTATTTTTACCTATATCGTTATTTAAGATGTTGAGGACTGATCGATAAGAGTGTCATTCTTAAAGTGAAAGGTATCTTAAGTATTGATTTGCATCTGCAATAAGTTTTGTTTTCAGTATCCGTTTGACTTGGTTGGTAATGTCATCTCTGTTTTCAGTATGTGAAAATGTTTCCTAGATTCTTTGTATCTATGTAGTGATCAATGCAAATATGAGCTTGAAGGGTAATGAATGTATTGCTTTTCAATTGCATGCCGCTTCACCCCTGCTGTTCAGGCTAAGAACATGTTTCATTGATTATATGTATTAGATATTCATGATGTATTGCTCTAGTACAAATCTTTATAATTACATTTTTCGATAATCCACTTTGTACAAAAAACTTTTGTGATGATAAACATTTTTCGGTTTGTCTTATGCAATATACATAATTTATATGTAGTTTTTTTAATGAAAGTTGGGTTATGGATTTGATCCAAATGATTGGCCTAAGAAGGATTTTTGTAAGCTATGACTTACATATAACTCATAGAAGATATATACCTTTTGTGCATTTTGTTGGGTCTTATCAATTTCCTTCTTTAACTTTTGTGTTACACCCCATTAAAATGTATTATTTTTAAGAACTCAAAAGTGATCAACGTTGATCGATGGTCCTGATGAAAGTGGATTTAACACCAGCATTAGTGCACTGCAACAACTGACGTGTTTTACTGTCCACTATCGCTGGCCTACAAAACATGTGCAATTTTCTCTTTTGGTGGGACTTCTGCTATGGAACAGAGACTTCGTTTTTAAGGTGATATGAACTAATCAGACTTTGGGATGGTTTTTGGTTATGAGGCCTTTGCTATAAATGTTGCCTACATATATTTGAAATGCTTGTAATATAATATTTAAAGTACTTTCGAACTGGCCATCTGTGATTTGTTATACTTTTCATTAGAGTATTATTTTGATAATTGAGAATTAATTTGTACTTCATTGGAATTATTAGATTTTATGGGTAAAGAAGAGTAATGTGGTTGCTATATTACCAGTGGGTACTCTTTTATCATGAATATTTCTCACTCCCTATATGAGTTAGAGAGGTGGTTAAACCCTACCACATGATGCACACAGTACATGCTGGTTTACCACAAGAAGTGAACCCTTTTCTGTGTTTTCGGAAGCACATTTCTACTGCAATGAGATTCTGCATGCCTCGTCATAGTCTGGGATTGTGGATGTTAATTCCTGCAAATATGGAAGAATCTATAGGCACAATTCTTTCGCTGCTCAAGTACAAATCTTGCAACAGAGTGTACAAGGACTCCTACACTTGCATGAATTTTGAGTGTAGCTGCTTTGTTGTCCGTGATTCCAAGACAGCAGGCCTTCAGGTATATAGGTCTTCCTGAGAAGGCAAGCGAGGAAAAGGGCACAGCAGCAGGCAGAATAACACTCTGTTCCAGTAGGTAGTCAGGTTCAGTACAATAGAGATATTTTCTTTTGATTATTTTTTGATAGTTTTATTATCACCATGAAGACATAATGGTTTACAGAGTGCTTTACATTAGAACAGTTTCATACATCAGAACAATTTATTTTTGTTTTGTTTACAAAAGATCAGGTTGTATACATTACAACAGCTATGGTTTGTTTAAAAAAGATAATGAGCAAAAAATCACACACATTATATGAACAACATAAGATTAGTGACTACTTGATTACACAAACAAATTCCCTAAAATATGATCACAAACTAATAACCAGTTTAAAACTGAATTTATCTTATTTAATGTGCTGCTCGTGAATTGAAATAGCATGGGGATGCATTGTTCTTTGGGTTTTACATACACTTAGAGTAACTTAAACTTAGCAGTCACTATATTGTAGCTTTATTCAGTATACAGATGGAGAAACAGAAGGGGCCAAACCCAAGATGGACAAAAAAGAACACGGAGTCTGGTGTAATATTCCCATTCACAAACCAGGGATGATTATTTCCACACCAATAGGTATATGAATGAGAAGGTAATTTGCAATGAGAGCTAAGAACTAATCATTCACATTGCAAACTGTCCATTCACAGGGATCCATAAAACAACCTGTCTAATAAATATTAATTTGACAGCGTTCAATTTGCCACCCTTTTGTTTTCCTGCTGATTCAGCGTTGCAGGCCTTCAAAATTGAGCACGCCTCCATCCCTCCATTTGCATTTCAAAATCAGAAACACTTTTTTAATGCACCCAGTGTCCATTAAATGGACAGGTGCTGCTAAATAAAATGTTTTGCATTTGGAAAAACAGACTTCCAGCACAATTCCCATAGTGGAATCCCCACTGGGACATCTTCCCTTTTGTGAAACATTTACCGCTCCAACTTGGGGTCAGTAATTGATCAGTCACAAGTTTCATTGTGACTCTCAAATAGTGTAGTGTAGTTCCTATATTCCCAATAGGCTCTGCGCATTGGAATAATATATCCTTTAGATGTGACATAGGACTGAGAACAGTATGTCTCCATCAAATACACTAAACTTAATTGTGAGTGCCAGTTAGCTCAGAGGCCACTAGAATCTTTCTCAAATACACAAGAAGGGATTCATTTCTGACAACTGCATAAACATGGCAACTTTGTTTCCCTAGGACTGAAACAAATATCTTCAGAGTCGTGGAAACAATAGATAACTATTTTACTCAGTCAATTGTGCATGCTTTGCTTCTACAGAGTTGCAGAGAAATAGTGAGACGGGAGTTTTCAGTAGAAGGATTTATTGAACAGTCTTCTTTCTCATGCAAAAGAGGTGAACTGCTACAATTGTTAGACAGAGGGCAAAGTATAATGCGTACAGCGTAAACAATAGTATAAAATAATACTGTAATAGCATTGTCTAGTGCTATGACATATAAAAATACATATATAAATAACACAGGCTAAAATACTCAACTGGTGCTTCTAAAATAGGCCTACCCCAATGTACCTAACCCAGGTCTTGTACCAGGGAAGAACTAAGTGTTGCTTAGCATAAGTTTTTAGTTTTTTTCAAGAATTGCCAAAGGTTTCTCTAGGTTCTAATCAGCTCCATACCTTATAATAAAAGAGGTTGGTATCTCTGTCTCAGGACTCGATTTCCCAACACCCTGCAAGGGAAGTCAGAAACACTGGAGCTGGATTCTAGTCAGAGGAGGACAGCTTCTGATCAGTGCGTCAGCTGGAGAGTCGGCTTCCTTCTGCACTTGCTGTAGTGAGCTGCATCGGGCAAGTAGGTAGTCGAACTGCACTAAACCTCACTGTGCTTCGCCATAGCAAGACTTAAGGTAGGATTTTGTCTTAAGTTTGTCTTAAGTATGTCTTAAGTCTGTCTTAAGTTTGCCTCAAGTATGTCTTAAGTCTGTCTTAAGTCTTTCTTAAGTCTGTCTTAAGTTAGTCTTAAGTCAAACTTAAGATAAAATCCTAACTTTACTACTACTAAATGTGTTCTGTGAATACCAAAAGTAGTAAGTTTAGGATTTTGTCTTAAGTTAGTTCTGTTAATCAGCCCCTCCATTTTCATGCATCACAGGCTTTGTGGCCACAAAGAACCCCTGCAAATGAGGACCATACTTCCTTCTGCCTGAGTAATCAGGAATCCCAGAGCTTCTGCAAACTTGAGGACACCTGCATGGTACTATAGAGGGAACGGCTGCATTTCAATTCCTTCTCACTAATTCTTTCCTTCTCTACACTAGACTTCACTTACATTGATAACTATAAAAAGAAATATGACTTTAATGAGTAAAGAAGGTTATTTGACACAGTGGTTTGATATTATTTGAAGAATCCTAATACATGAATGCATACATAGTGCTCTGGCAGACAGCAAAAACATCATGAGAGATTAACATTTCTTTCCAGTACACAGCTGTTCAGCAGTTTAATACAGTGTGGCTCATTCAAGAAATAATTTTTTTCCAGCAATAACTAACTATTCATTGGCAAATATAAGACTGTCAGCATGACGTTTTTTGGACACACATGTGTTAACCATTTGATGTTCACATGAGACAAGGGTTAGTCATTGGTAAAGGTGCACATGAGGTTTAAAAGAGGGATACAAGACTCAGGGCCAGATGTAAGACCAAGAAAATAGCGCTGCACATATTGAGAGTTTTTTGTGACTCACAATTTGCGAGACACTATTTCCTATGTACAACAGTGTATTTCACACTGTTTGCGATTCCCAATGGGGTCGCAAATTGACAGGCTCATGATTTTTAATGAGGCTCTCACAATTTGCGACCCCACTGGGAATGGCAAGCCCTCCCAGGGATGGTGGCCTGCTGGGCTCAGCAGACCACCAAGTCTGGGACTGCTTATAAATAAAGCATTTTTTTTAATGCAGACCATTTTCCTTAAAGGAAAACAGGATGCATTTGAATAAAAAAAAGATTAACGTTTTCGTTTAATTTTTTAAGGGCAGGTAGTGGTCCCTGGGACTACTGCCTGCCCTTAAAAATATTTTACCCTGCATTTGCAAAGGTGAAGTGGTCCCCCGGGGATCCCTTCCCCATTGTGAATTCTTTACCACCCTCTTGAAGAGGGTGGTAATTTGGGAGTGTTTTGCGCCCACAATTGAGGAAGCAAAACATTCATATATGGGATTGTGCTCGCTATTAGAAAGGGAATGCCCTTTCCTATTATCTAGTAGCAAAACACTATTTTTTGAGTCACAAAAAATTGTGAGTCGCAAAATAGGCTTTGTACATACCCCATGCTGTTTTTGCATCCGCAAACGAGTTCGAAAACCCGTTTGCGCATGCAAAAACGGTCGTACATCTGACCCTCAGTCCTCACTACTATTACATATCCAGGTGCAGAAGAAGGAAAAGGTATAGGGTTTGTTGACAAGGTTGATGACATTATTCACAGTTTGGTTGAAACAATATGCTTTAAGAAGGTTACCTTTCAAAGGATAATATAGATTTTATAAGTTCCTTATCAGGGAAATTCTAGATTGTATGTAAGCATTTCTTAGCTTGATTGAATGCACTATCAGGAATCAAAGAATCTACAGTCCCTATAAGGCCTACAACCAACTGGCCAATAGCAGGGGAAAAGTAATATCATAGATACACCAATCAGCTGTAGGCTATACATACAATAACTGTTTGAGTGTTAGCTGCCTTGTTTTCTTGAGCAAGAAGACAAAAATAAATCATTTAAAATAACAACTAAATGAGAACAACAGAAAGAGCCAAAAATAAAGTAAAAGGTTCTTGAGACAGTTTTGTGAAAGTACTTTTGCTCACTGTTGAATAGTTAAAGGAAGTTGAAAAAACATCTTTATTTGAAGAAAGATCATCCTTCCAATGATAAATCCTGTAATCATATATGGGAAACTAGAAACTCCTACACACTGGGAGTTGCTTGATTGGTAGGGAAACAACCATTACAAAGCAGTCCATACAACGCAGTCATTTCAACGCAACAGCCTTTACATCACATACCATTACAACGCAGCCATTACCACGCATGTCACTACAACGCATGCCATTACAAGGCATGTCAATACCAATGCATGCCATTACAACACATTATAAGGTAAGTAATGGAGATTAGTAATTTTTAACCCTACACTATCCAACACTTACCCTACTGTTGCCCTAAAAGTATTATGCTTTGTAATGGTATGCATTGGAATGGAATGCGTTGTAAATGTAGTTTCTAAAAATGCGTTGTGAGGGCATACATTGTAAAATCATGCGTTGTAATGGATGTTGCGATGTAAAAACCGTGTTGTAAAGGCATGTGTTGTAAATGTTTGCGTTGTAACGTGTCATATTCATTGGTAGACACTGAATATATAGGTGGAAGAGAAAAGACATTAGAAAAGAAGAGGTGGGATAATACTCAGCTCTGTGTCTCTCATGAAATTTAGACTTTCTGTCTTTAAGGTACTAGGAAAATCTATATTGTCTGTAAAGACCTCAAACTCATGATATGCTTGCTTAAAGCATATCTACAACTAAAAAAACAGTAGTACTTACTGTATTAAAATGAAAAGCATTATTGTTTGATCAATCTATCGATCAGAGAATGTCCTCTGCTCTTGACCCTTACCCAATAGGCCTCGGAAACCATTGCTCTCCTTACAAGCAATGCCAAAAATGGAAGTGACAATACATGAAAAGCCATAACCTTGTAATCCATCAAGCTAAAGATGGTGAAGAAACTGTTTTTTGGGGTTTTCTGAATAAAATTAGAAGTTCAGAGCCAGCGGACATTCTTAGATGGCTGCTTTTTTATTCATAAACTTTCAGACAGTCCCCAAAACATTGCCTTGTCTGATTTGGAAAGTAAGGATAAAAGACTGATATTACATTTATATGTGTTCTTATTGGACTAAATTGAAACCAAACACAAAAACATTGTAGGTTGGGTTTAAGAAATCTTATGATAAAATAGAGTTATCAGACTAACTAATAAAGATATGAAGCGCCATATCAACAGCTCACAAATTAATGTATTTGGAAAGGGGAGGATTGCAAAACTATATTTCCTTTTAAATATGCCAGATCAAAGGGACTTCCACAAATGGTTTTCCAACTATATGTAAATGATTCACAGAGATTACAAAAAGTAAGTATTAGCCGTTCAATAAGTTTTACCTTGATTGGCCTGGGAAGCTTAAAAGTTTACTAGCAGGGTGATATCTGCTGAAAAGGGATCAACAGACCTTTCCAGATTCCCAGATACTATCTTGATCAAACTGTCCAAGCTCAGCAATATGCTTTAGTGGTGCCTGAACCCCAAGAAATTCCTGGGGTCCTCCAGTTTGGATTGCTATTTTCCAAACAGTCATGGACAAGATCTAATTAAGGACCAAATCGTGCAGTTGTTCCTGAGGACTGAGAAGAAGTCGGGGGAAGTTCAGAATTTCAGAATGTGAATTGGCAATCCACTGCTAGTCTGGAAAGTTTGGATGCCAAACCTGGGATTAGAATAGAACCACTAGTACTAGTAAGGCTTTCTGATTGCTCACTTGGACTAACAATCTGCTGATGATAATTAGAAGGAGGGAAGTCCTAATTGATCCCTTGTGACCAATCCAGAAGCATGCTATCAATTGTCAACAAATCTGCTTTCCAGCTGAAATAAAGACAGGAGTTGTGTATTCAGACGAAAAGCAAGAAGATCTGTAAAGAAATGACCTACACCTGTAAGAACGTTTCTTGAATATATAACAACGAAGTCTCCAATACGGGAGATATCTGGCAAATGAATTGAAATTTCCCAGGAGATATGCTGCTAAAATAGATCATTTATGTTGCAGACCAAAACTTCCAAAAACTCTTTGCTAGTACTGCTATGGATTTGAATTTTGTCCCTCTGATGATTTATATATCTGACAGCTGTCAAACTGTCCATGTGCAGGAGATTGGAACAACTTACCCTATTCTTTGGGAAGTTTCAAAGGACAAAGGAACTGGCAAGCAATCAAAGTAATTTATGTCCATACACAAATACTTTTCTGACCATGTGCCTCTATTCAAGAATTAATCACATTGTGTATCTTAGCCTATCACACTTGCATTTAACTTTAATAAAAGATCTGAAGTCAAAGCAAAACTACTTCTTCTGTTCCAAGTGTTAAATGGTCTAACCACCATTGGAGTTTTAATTGAGAATCTTCATCTAAAACAATTGCATCTGCATAGGTCAAGCCTTTGTCGAGATGACACATTTTGTCATATGGAGGCCGTGCGGTGGTGTGTGTGGGTGGTGAAGGGAGCAAACCTTGACCCTGTCACCAGGTAGGTCGCCCCCCTCAGCCGCCACACGGTCCTCCTGTGCCGCCGTCCCGCTGCTGCCACCCGCTGCGACCAGGATCGGTGCCTGAGTCTGACTTGTACTGCTCTCCTCGGTTTTTGTTTTACTTTTTGTTACTTTTTGTTACTGCTGTTGTTTTTCTTTGCCACCCTCTCGTGCCCTTTGTGCCCTCTCCCCCATGCCCCCTGTTTTTTCCTTCAGTACCAACCCCCTACCGCTCCCCTCCCTTACGCTTCCCGCCGCTGCCTCCCCTGCAGCCCCGCTCCCCTGGTGCCCCATTTGTTACCCGGCTCCCACCTCCCAGCTGCTCCTCCCTCCCTTATCCCCTCATATGGAGGCAGCGCAGTGGTGAAGGGAGTGACCCTTGACCCTGTCACCTGGTAGGTCACCCCCCTCAGCCACCACACGGTCCTCCTTTGCCGCTGTCCCGCTGCCGCCACCCATTGTGACCAGGATCGCTGCCTGAGTCCGACCTGTAATGCTCTCCTCGGTTTTTGATGTACTTTTTGTTATTTTTTATTACTGTTGTTTTTTTTCTTTGCCACCCTCTCGTGCCCTTTGTGCCCTCTCCCCCCTGCCCCTTGTTTTTCCTTCTGTACCATCGCCCCTCCTAGTGCCCCATTCGCTGCCCCGCTCCCACCTCCCAGCTGCGCCTTCCTCCCTCAGCCCCTCATATGGAGGCCGCGCAGCGGCCGTGCTGCGAACGCGCGCAGTGGCCCCGCAGCTGGTGCGTCGAAGGCATGCCAAAGGCAAGCCCGTCTGCGCCCGTCTGCGCCTGGACCGCACCCAGCGCCAGAACCCCTGGCTCCCGACAAAACCAAGAAACCCGACCGAAGTACGACCCCACCACCCTCCATGCACTCAACACCGGCCGACCATCTGCCTGCTACCAAGCCACTCCGAAGCGCACCCACGGACCCTTCTCCTGCCAAACCTGCAAATTCACCTGCGTCCAAACCTGCACTCTACCACCCGGACCATGCAACAACAACAACAACAACCACCTCAAGTGCATCCTGCTCAACACCCGCTCCTTCCACAAGCACGCAGTCGAACTCTGGGGCCTCCTCGACACAACAGCACCAGACGTTGCCTTCCTCACAGAAACCTGGATGAACGCCTCCTCAGCCCCCGACATCGCCATAGCCATTCCGGACAGCTACAAGTTCACCCGAAAGAAGCGCATCAACCAAACCGGAGGAGGAATCGCCATCATCTACAGGAACACCATTGGCGTCATGACCAACTCCGAAGATGCCCTCACCACCGCCGAATATCCACACTTCCAGATCCACACCGACCCCAAGACCACCCTCAGAGGAACCCTCATCTACCGACCCCCGGGCCCACGCACACAATTCAGTAAAGCCATCGCCGACTTCATCAGCCCACATACCCTCGCCTCATCAGACTACATCCTCCTAGGGGACCTGAACTGCCATCTGGAGAACAACAATGACAAACACACCACCACCCTGCTCTACAACCTCGCCAACCTCGGACTCAAGCAACTGGTGAACACCCCCACCCACTATGCCGGACACACCCTGGACCCCATCTTCTCCGCCAGCAGCCACGTTGCCTCCAGCCACTTCATCGGACTGCACTGGACCAACCACAGCTGCATCCACTTGACCTTTAAGAAGACCACAACCCACCATCGCCCGCAACAGATCCCCCGTAGAATGCTGGAGCAAAGTCACTGCAGACCATCTAACCACATCACTGAGCCAGAACCCACCAATCAACACTACTGACACCAACGACGCAGCCCGCAACCTCACACAGTGGATCGTCAACTGCGCCGACGCCCTTAAACCACTGAAGAACCCTCCAGGCAAGCCCGGCAACAGAAAAACAACATGGTTCACCGACGACCTCAAAGAATCAAAGAAATCCTGCCCAACCCTCGAGAAAACCTGGCGCCGCGAACAGACAACAGAAAACATGACAGCCCTCAAGAACGCCACCCTGAAACACCATCAGCTGATCCGCACCACCAAAAAGACATTGTTCAAAGAACGGCTGTACAACAACACACACAACAGCAAGGAACTCTTCAGCATCGTAAAAGAGATTCCCAATCCCCAGCAGCAACGATATCACTCCACCGCAAGACCTCTGCAACTCCCTTGCCACGTTCTTTCACCATAAGATCGCCGACATCTACGACAGCTTTGGAGACCAGACTCCGCCCCTGCCACCGTACCAATGTCCCCTACAACCACCCTCAGCTCTTGGACTCCCATCAACACCGAAGACACGACCCACGTTATGGACACCATCCACTCCGGCTCTCCCTCCGACCCATGCCCTCACCACATCTTCAACAAAGCTGACACCATCATCGCTCCCCACCTACGGAACATCATAAACAACTTCCTCACGTCCGCCACCTTCCCACAGAGCTGGAAGCATGCAGAGATCAACGCCCTACTGAAGAAACCCACAGCGGACCTTAAAGACCTCAAAAACGTCCGCCCCATCTCTCTTCTTCCCTTCCCTGCAAAAGTTATCGAGAAGATTGTCAACAAACAGCTGACCGCATTCCTCGAGGCCAATGGATCCCTCGACCCATCCCAGTCCGGATTTCTAGCCAACCACAGCATCGAGGCCTTCCTCATCGCAGACGCTGATGACATCAGGAGTCCAGGACCCTACTTGACAACGGGGAAACAACCGCCCACATCCTCCTAGACCTCTCAGCCAACTTTGATACAGTCTGCCATCATACCCTAATATCCCGACTCCACAGTGCCGGGATCCAAAGTAAATCCCTGGACTGGATCTCCTCGTTCTTCTCCGACAGAACCCAAAGAGTCCGCCTCCCTCCCTTCCACTCCGCGGCCACCGAGATAATCTGCGGCTTACCCCAAGGCCCATCGATCAGCCCAACCCTATACAATAGCTACATGAGCCCCCTCGCCACCAGCGCACGCAAACACAACCTCAACATCATCTCATACGCCGATGACACCCAGCTAATACTCTCCCTCACCAAAGTCCCACCCACCGCCAAACTCAACCTCCAGGAAGGAATGAAAAAAGTCACTGAATGGACGAAACTTAGCCGTCTGAAAATGAACTCAGACAAAACGGAGGTCCTCATCCTCGGACCATCCCCATCCGCTTGGGACGACTCCTGGTGGGCCACAGCACTGGGCACTGCACCGACACCCACTGACCACGCACGCAACCTGGGATTCATCCTGGACTCCTCTCTCACGATGACCAAGCAAGTCAAAGCCATCTCATCCTCATGCTTCAACACACTGCGAATGCTCCGCAAGATCTTCTGGTGGATCCCTACCGGAACTAGAAAGATGGTCACACAGGCCCTCGTCACCAGCCGACTAGACTACGAAAACACCCTATACGCAGGAACCACAGTCAAACTTCAGAAAAGACTCCAACGCATACAGAACGCATCCGCACGACTCATCCTCGACATCCCCCGCCACAGCCACATATCAGCCTACCTGAGAGACCTGCACTGGATCGCCGTCAACAAAAGGATCACGTTCAGGCTCCTCACCCACGCACACAAAGTGCTCCATGACATAGGCCCCGAATACCTCAACAACGCCTCACGTTCTACACTCCAACACGCAAACTCCGCTCCGAAAGCTTCACCCTCGCCACCGTCCCACGAATCCGCAGAACCACCGCCGGAGTAAGATCATTCTCCTACCTGGCTTTCAAGACGTGGAACTCCCTCCCCGCCCACCTACGACTGACTCAGGACCACCTAACATTCAGGAAACACCTCAAGACCTGGCTCTTCGAGCAGTACCTGCACTCACCCCCACACCTCTAACGCCAGCGCTTTTGGACTCCTACGGGTGAGTAGCGCGCTTTACAAATGTATTGATTGATTGATTGACATTTTCAGTCTTTGAAGGGTCTGATAAAGCAGAGGACTCAGAAAAATTGGAAGGATAAAATATATACTATTCTTGCCGGAATTCTGTGAGATAGTAAAGAGCTTCGAAGAACCTGAGAAGCCTTTACCTTTATTGCATTGACTTTGGGTAGCTGAATGATGGAATTTTCTGATTTTATGAGGAATCAGAAAATCTGTCTTGAAGAATTTAACACATACTTCTCCAAATCCAGTATAAACCCCAAATCTTGGAGAAGGCAGGATGTGATACTTACTTGTTGGTGAGGGGCTAGGAGATCTTGCACTATAATCAAAGTGGACCAGATCTATAAAGCATTTTTACGGTCGCAAATGGCCCGATTTGCAGAATCGAGCCACTTGTGACTGGAAAAATTCATTTTAGTTGGTATCATTCCCAAATTGCAATTCCATAACATGTTACAGAATCACAGTTTGAAATTGCGAACACATACCAATTCAGAATTAGGAAGGGTCGTGATAAGCTCGTACCTTCCGAATTCTGAATCGCTGTAGTACGCAAGAATGTTTAGTGATGAAAATTCTGACTGCGGCTCCCCTCGCCGCCCCCCACTGCCGCCTTCACTCCCTCAGTGCCTGGGCCGTTAACCCTTGCTTTCCAGTACCACGTCTGCCTGTGACCCTTTTCTCCGTGTGCCCTGTCTGCCTGCCAGCCTTGCCTGATGCCCCCTGACGCCGAGCGGGCCTGCCAAGTTCCCTGGCTTCGCTCTTCCTCCGCCGTTTTGTTGCAGTTTTTCCCGCTGTTTTCCTTCTCGCAGCTGCCTCCCCTGAGGCCCCCCCCCTGCGCCCATTCGCTGCCCTCTTTCCTGCCTCATAGCTGACCCTCCCTCCCCACCTCCCCCTTATATGGCGGCCTCTGCGCGGTAAAGAGAGCAACCCTTGACCTTCTGATAGGTCGCTCCCCCCTCCGCTGCATCGCCACCAACTCCTGTACCAGCCTTGCCTTGCCACCTCTCCTCTGCTGACTGCGGCTCCCCTCGCCCCCCCACTGCCGCCTTCACTCCCTGAGTGCCTGGGCCCTTAACCCTTGCTTCCCTGTACCCCGTCTGCCTGTGACCCTTTTCTCCGTGTGCCTTGTCTGCCTGCCAGCCTTGCCTGCTGTCCCCTGGTCATCACCACCCCCTTTTCTGAATCGTCCCCTGCTGCCGAGCAGGCCTGCCTGGTTCCCTGGCCTCGCTCTTCCTCCACCGTTTCTTTGCCGTTTCTCCCGCTGTTTTCCTTCCCGCCGCTGCCTCCCCTGCGACCCCGCCCCGTGCCCATTCGCTGCTCTCTTTCCCACCTCCCAGCTGACCCTCCCTCCCCACTTCCCTCTTATATGGCGGCCGCTGCGCGGCCGCTCACAGCGGGCGCGCCACTGGCACACTGAAGGCACGACTAAGGCAAGCCCGTCTGTGCCCGTCCCCGCCTGGACCGCGCCCAGCGCCAGAATCCCTGGCCCCCAAGCTAGCGATGAAGCAGGACTCCACTACGACACCAACACCCTCGCCGCACTCAACCATGGATGGCCCTCCAACTGCTACAAAGCCACCCCCAAGCGCACCCACGGCCCTTTCACCGGCCGAAACTGCACCTTCACCTGCAACAAACAACGCCAAAGTACCAACAGCAACAGGACCCAACCAATTGCGATGTATACTGCTGAACACCCGCTCCCGCACGCAAGCACGTCGTTGAGCTCTGGGACCTACTCACCACCACATCACCAGACATCGCCTTCCTGACCGAGTCCTGGCTGAACGAAACCTCCTCCCCAGATATCACAATGGCCATCCCCGATGGATACAAGTTCTCCCGCAGAGACTGCCCCAACGGAGTCGAAAGAGGAAACGCCATCATCCACAAGAACACCATCAAGGTCTCCACTAACACCGACGATACCCTCACCACCGCTGAACACATGCACTTCAAGATCCACACGGACCCCAAGACCACCCTCAGAGGCACCCTCGTCTAGACACCACCTGGCCCACGCCCCCAATTCTGCAACTCCATCGCCGACTTCATCAGCACGCACGCACTGACCTCTGCCAACTGCATCCTGCTCGGCGACCTGAACTTCCACCTGGAAAACAACAACGACAGCAACTCCTCCACCCTGGTTCGTCAACCTCGTCACCCACGCCCTTTTGACCAACTAACACACATGATAGATAGCAATTCCTTGCATGCTATCAGCATACTGCTTTTAATGATACCACTTTGATGGTTAGACCCAATAAAGTTTTTTATGTCATCAAAGTAGGTATTTTTAATCACGAGGATCATTTTCCTTTTCTTTTCTTCTGAGCACTGCAACTTTTGCCCCTTCTGCTCACACACTGTCTTCTGTTGGTTGGATGCTTGATCCCAGGGTCCATTATTAGGCAACCTCAGACTCTCCCTGAGGAAGAGCCTAGAGGACACCTTTTTTCCAACAACCCAGATGACGAGACTCCACTTTTGAGTGGGCTGATGGGTACTTCTCTAGCCTTCTAGACTCTGTATCTTCTCTGTCTCACCTCTCTGACATAATATTGTCATTTGTTTTGATCAACGTCGTGGTCTGAAGACCAATATGGGACACAATTAAGTTCCAGCAGATTTCTTATTTCCAGACTCTGAGTACCTCTCGTGTTTTTTTTTTTTTTTTTTTTTTTTGTCGTCAACCTCGTCACCTTCGGACTGAAACAGATCGTCACAACCCCGACACACACCGCTGGCCACATGCTCGATGCCATCTTCTCCTCCAGCCCACACGTCACCTTCGGCCACGCCTCCGAGCTCACCTGGACCGACCACCACTGCATCCACTTCACCTTCCAGTAACCCGTCACTCACTACCGCACCCCACAGATCCGACGCTGGGGCAAAGTAACCAAGGAATGGCTGGAAGATCACCTCGCAATCAACCCACTGACCAGCCCCACTGACCCAGAGGAGGGGGCCCGCACCCGCAGACTCTGGATGGAAAACTGCGCCAACACCGTAGCACCAGTGCGACTACCCGCCGACCGAGACACCAGCCAGAGAGCCAGCTGGTTCACCCCAGAGCTCCTGGCCTCTAAGCGCACCTGCCGGAAACTCGGAAACATCTGGCTCAGCGATAGAACACCCACCAACCACGCAGCCCACAAAGACGCCAGTTGCAACCATCACCACTTCATCAGGACCACCAAAAGAGCCTCATTCAAAGACCGCCTGGACAACAATGCACACAACAGCAAAGAGCTCTTTAACATCATGAAGGAACTCTCCAGTCCCAGCTCCTGCACCAACGACATCCTGCCGTCGCAAGCCCTGTGCGACACCCTCGCTGCCTTCTTCCACCACAAAATCACCAACATCCACAACAGCTTCAACCCCCAGACGAACCCAACGAACCCCACTACGACGAACACACCCAACCCCACCGACCACGACCTTCTGACCGCATGGACCAAGGTGAGCGCAGAAGACATAATGAAGACCATGAGCACCATCCACTCAGGCTCCCCTTCGGACCCTCTCCCCCACCACATCCCCAACAAAGACAACAGCCTCATCGCTCCCCACCTGAGTAAACTCATCAACCTCTCCTTCGAAACTGCCACTCTGCCTGAGAGCTGGAAGCACGCCGAAATCAACGCCCTACTAAAGAAGCCCAAGGAGGACCTGAGCGACCTCAAGAACTTCCGGCCCATCTCCCTGCTCCCGTTCCCATCAAAAGTCATCGAAAAGACCATCAACACCCAGCTCACCCGCTATCTAGAAGACAACAGTATCTTGGATCCCTCCTAGTCTGGCTTCCGCAGCAACCACAGCACCGAGACTGCCCTCATTGCCGCCACAGACAACATCAGAATCCTCCTCGACAATGGTGAGAGAGCAGCCCTCATCCTCTTGGACCCCTCCGTCGCCTTTGACACCGTCTGCCACCACACACTGCGCACACGCCTCTTCGACGCAGGGATCCAAGACAAAGCCCTGGATTGGAACACCTCCTTCCTCACCGACAGAACCCAGAGAGTCCTCCTCCCCCATTCCAATCCGGTACCACCAAAACCATCTGCGGCGTCCCGCAGGGATCCTCCCTCAGCCCAACGCTGTTCAACGTCTACATGGCTCCCCTCGCTCGCATCGCCAGACTACACAACCTCAACATAATCTCCTATGCCGACGGCACCCAGCCGTTCCTCTCCCTCACCAAGGACCCCCTCATCGCCAAATCCAACCTGCACCAGAGTATGAAGGCCGTCGCCGACTGGATGGAGGCAAGCAGGCTCAAGCTGAACACGGACAAGTCGGAGATCCTCATCCTCGAGCCCAACCCCTCGGTGTGGGACGACTCATGGTGGCCTCCATCCCTGGGAACCCCCCCAGCACTGACAAACCACGCACGCAACCTAGGGATCATCCTCAACTCCACGCTCAGCATGACCAACCAAGTCAACGCAGTCTCCTCCTCCTGCTTCCACACCCTCCGCATGCTCCGCAAGATCTGCAGATGGATCTCGACAAACACACAGAAAACAGTCACCCACGCCCTCATCAGCAGCCGACTCGACTACGGAAACGCCCTCTACGCCGGAGCCCCGTCCAAACTCATCAGCAGACTCCAAAGAATCCAGAACTACTCCGCACGCCTTGTCCTAGACATCCCACGCAGAGACCACATCACCCCTCACCTGAGAGACCTACACTGGCTCCCCGTCAACAAAAGAATCACTTTCAAACTCATGATCCACGCACACAAAGCACTCCACAAGACCGGCCCAGCCTATCTCAACAGCAGACTCTCCTTCTACGTACCCAACAGGATACTCCGCTCCGCCGACCTTTCCCTGGCCACCGTCCCACGCATCCACAAAATCAACTCCGGGGGCAGATCCTTCTCCCACCGCGCCGCCAAGATCTGCGCCCTCCCTCTCCTCCTACGACAGACCACAGACCTCCCGGCATTCAGAAGACTGCTCAAGACCTGGCTCTTCGACCACTAACTGTAGCTCCCCCTCCTCCACACCCAGCGCCTTGAGACCCTAGCGGGTAAGTAGCGCGCTTTACAAATTCCTTGATTGATTGATTGATTGATTGACCAGATCTTTAAAGCGTTTTTACGGTCGCAAATGGCCCGATTTGCAGAATCGAGCCACTTGTGACCGGAAAAACTCATTTTGGTCGGTATCATTCCCAAATTGCAATTCCATAACATGTTACAGAATCACAGTTTGAAATTGCGAACACATACCGATTCAGAATTAGGAAGGGTCGTGATAAGCTCGTAGCTTCCTAATTCTGAATCGCAGTAGTATTCAAGAATGTCCCACAGTCAACTCCTGCTCTTAAAAAATGTCAAGAAAACTTTTAATTTTTCTTTTTTAAATGCAGGGAAACGGTCTGCATTAAAAAATAATTGCTGTATTTAATAGCAATCATAGAAATGTTGGTCTACTGACCCCAGCAGGCCACCATTCCATTGATTTTAGCAATTCAGAATGGGTCGCAAATTGCAAACCTACAGCATTAATATTCATGAGGTCAGTCGATTTGCGACCACTTAGGAATAGCGATTACTTATTTGTGATTTGCAGAGAATTGCAAGTAGGTAATCATGATTCCCATTAATAACTCGGATCCGAACATTGAAACCAGCAGTTTCATGATCTTTGTAAAGCATCATGGTGCTGATTACAATCCGAAAGGAAATTGATCGGTTTGGTTGGTCTATTTGATATGAAGAAATGTACTGCATTTTGGAGAAACTCAAATGGTAAAACAAGCATCTTGAAGATCTATCTGGATCATTTTGGAGTATTTCCTGCATGATCTACCCATGTCTGTGGTGGTGAGGTTTTGTTAACAGGTCATTGTAATAAATAGAACCACGAGGGAGAACAAAGAACAAACATTTGAATGACCCCTTTGTTCTTATGTCTCTTGTACCCTTGTTCCTATGTAGTACATCAAAAGAGTACTATTGAGTTAATGACTCAGGACCAGAATTAGGGGTTCTGACACCTTCTTATCTCAGCAAATGTGACAGAGATAAACAGATATTCTGGGACCGGCAGAGTCCTGAAGAAGGCCGGCGTGACCCCAATCAAGGGGCACAAATACATGGCCGAAAAATGTTGACAATCTGGCAGTAAGGAGGGGTGTAAGGAGCACATTACCACTGTCCTTCATGTTTTTAATTCTGGCCGGAGGGTCCAAGAATAAAGTATAGGCCCACGACACCACCAAGGTAGTTTTAATCTACACTGCACTTTCACTTCCGGTGATCCAAATCACTTTAGAAATCATTTGTTTCTCTTTTGTGTTGTGTCTGTCTTCCCCCACCCTATTGCTCCACCCCAGGCGCTGGCTGCGCAGGGGTGTTTGGGAGCAGCCCTATGATGAAGCATGTTTCAGAATTGTGTGAGTAAGGGCAGTATTAAGACACAAAGGACATGCCACCAATTGACAGAGACATTTTTTATCACTCCCTACTCCTTCTAGTGCATAAAGGTGAAGGTTTCAACCATGGTGATTGCAGACCATGAAGTCAGCGTTCATTCTTTGACCGTGATGGGTTGCTCTGCTGTGGCAGTGACAGGGTCTGGTTTAGGATTGAAGTTGCTGCATACGGAGGTGATTTGTTACAGAAAAATTCAGAAAGCTTATAGCAAAGGTCTTGCAAGGGGTGATGTTGCTGAAAGCAGCAGGAAGTACGGTGAAATCTTTGTGTCGACTTGTGGCTCTTTAATGAAAGAATCTCAGTAGAGTATTCCATCTGCCTGAATATCACCATCCACACTAGCATATTTTCCCAAATGTTGTCACTTTTTTAAAGGAGACATTTTCTTTGTCCATGACCCATAGCTTCATTAGTATGACCTGCCAGGTAAATTGCCGTTTGAGTGCAGTTAGCAAATTCATTTGTATCCTTAGGAGAAATATCCAATCTAGCTCATTCCACAATATCTAATATATGGGTTAACAGCCAAACAAAATCATGGAGATTGGACCAACCTTTTTCGACTAACAAAGTGGCTGTAATGTTATTTGGAAGACTGGCACTGAAATATTCAGATTTTTAACTTAGACCTAGTTTCTTTGTACAAACGCAAACATAAGCTTCTTGAAATGTACTTGCCGATATATTGAGAGGGTAACCGTTCTAAGAGAGTGAATTAGTTTAGGACCAAAGATAGGGTAACCCTCAGCGTCTAACATTGTATTAAATTTCGACTCCCCTAAAAATTACATGGAATGAGAGCTCTTATGCTTTTCTGCAAAGATCCAAATCGAACAATAGAATCATCATCATTGGTCTCAGAATAATCATCATCAGTGTCTTGGTTATAAGTGTCATCGTCTGTGTCATACATTTTGTGGTCAATTAGCTGCAAATCCATTGTACCACTAATATTAGTATGCAACTAAAGAAGAGGCTTAGGTAGACCAAAGCCATCCACAATGTGTGTGGCATTTTGGAGCCAAACTTCAATGTTATTTTAATTTTCTTTGTGGATAAAGAAACAGAAGAATGAATGAATGCATTTAAGTTGTCCCTAAATGTATGCCTATCATTTTGCTTTCAGTAAATAACTGAAGAGTATTCAGAAGTCCTATAAATATCTCCCAAAAATATTGTGGAGGCTTGACAAATAAACAACATTTTATAAATAAATGAATGTTGTTGGACTTGGCCCTCCCTGTAGGGGCACCCCCAAACTCTTTGCATTCACCCATCCTGTTTTTTCTGAATTTGTTTCTGTTGTACTTGGGACTCTGTGCCCTTTCCACTGCAAACCAGTGCCTAAGTGCTTGAGTTCTCTCCTTTAATCATGGCATTAATGACTAACACCTGCTTGGCATATTTATTTTACTTATACATCTCTAGTAAAGTGGTATGCCATATACATAGTGCCTCTAAATTAAATACAACTAGCTAGCCTGCAGCACGTATTGTGCAGCCCACTTAAGAATCCCCTTAAAACCTGAAACGTAGCTCCTGAATTATGCTTTCACTACTGTGAGGCATACCTATCCCATTGGATAACATTGGGTTGCCTTAGTACCTTTCATAGGTGGTAACTTTTAATCAGAAATAGATGAACATTTGAAGTTTGGTTTCTAGGGAAATGCAATTAAAAATCCTCTTTAAAAATCCTCTGTCTGACCCAGGACCATCTCTCCTTCAGGAAACAACTCAAGACCTGGCTGTTCGAGCGGTAGTGACTCCCCCTCCGCCCAGCGCCTTGAGACCCTAACAGGTGAGTAGCGCGATATACAAATTTGTTTGATTATTTAAATGTAAAGTCGAATTTTAAATTACAAAATTGAAAATGCCGCTCTCAGAAATTAGGTATTTTTCAGACCTTTGCCATTTCATACTTGCAGCCTGTCCTAGGTCACATGACTAAGTGTAGTTCCTAGTTGAACTTAGTGAATTCCTCCCAGAAAGTCATAAAATAGAGGTATTGGGTGTGCCTGGATGGGCCATCTGCTGGCAGGATGGCTGCAAAGTTGGGCACAGCCCCAATTACAACTGAGTATGTTGTGCTCTGCCTTCACACAAAGACCTTGCCAACTCTGCATTTTTCATGCAGTCCGCAAGCTTAGAGCCAGAACAGGGGAGTCAGAAAATGCAAGCACTTCAAAGGGAATTCTCTATAACATTTCCCTACTTAAAAGAAGGCACCAGATATGGTAATAGGACCCTCAGACCTACTCTTCAGTTTACTTTCTGAACCTGCGGAAGGACCCTCAGAGGAATACCTGCTGCTGGTGCCTGCTGTGTATTCCACAAGACTGCTTTTCTGTACCTCAAAGAACTATTTTGCTACCTGGAGCCTGTCCTTCTGCTTGAGCCCTGTTTCTCCACCTGAATCCAAGACTACCAGAGTGACCTCAAGGGCAAGCTCGCTGGCCTCTTGTTTAGAGCCATAGGGACATAACAGGTCCCAACACCTTCAACCCGCTCCTGGACCCAGCCTAAGTGAGTTTTATCTACATTTCAGTGGTGCCTCTGCTGTGCTAGACCCTTGGTGGCAGTGCTAGAGGTGCCCAGGTAGCCAAAATCTAAACAATTGCTCTGAGAACCGAGAGGAGACCAGGACCAACCTGCCCATCTAGCCACCCAAGGTTCATCTCCGGTTGGCCTGACTTTGTGGCAGCTCCAGTTACGTTCTTCTCCGCAGCAGCAAATCCTGTTCAGTGGTCCTTTGCCCAAGTGTATCTGCCCTATTGGAACTCTGATTGGCTATAGCCTCCTGCCTCATACCGCTGGAGATTTTCACCTTCCCCAAAAATTACTTAGGACTTGATTATGAGTTTGGTGGTCCAACTGCTGGACCACCGCTAGGGTGTTTGGGAGAATGCTGCAAACCCGGTGGTTTCCTGACCACGTAATACAACACCACCACCTCGCTGGTGCTGTTGTATTAGAGGTACAATGGATGTGGCACGTTTGGCTCGTAGAGAGCCTGCAGCACATGCCACTGCCACAGCACTACCGCTGGCACATTGGTGCACTGTGTGCCATGAACCATGGCATGCATGGCACACAATGCACGCATTGCAGTGCAAGCAGAGTGGGGCACAACATGTGCCCACATGCCCGGTCTCCAAAGGGCAAACTTACTTTGGGGCTCTGCCTTTCCGCCAATCTTTCCATGGTGGGATCCCTGAACACAGTCCCTCCCTCACATGAACTCTGTGACCCTCTATAATATCATTTCCACAACAAGTTATCCACCACTGACCTCCACATCCTCCTCACTCCAGTGGAAGCCTCCCTCGACTAGTCACTCACCTCACGGAAACAGCTCACCACACAGAACACCACAGCCATCAGGAACTCCATCCTCTTGGGTGCACCCACGAACCCCTTTCACCACCACTTTTTTCAACTTTGGAGGAAAGGACATCAGTCGCAAACACATTACAATCCTCTATGCATCCATAACCACAGCCACTATTCCTGATGCAAGGAAACATGCAGAAGTCAGTCCTATCTTCTAGAAACACTCCGCCAACGCCAGCAAACTGAAGAACTAGTGATCCATCTCGCTCCTCCCTTCCCCCATTAATGTCCTCGAAAAGGTCATCAACTAGCAGCTCACCAAACACCTGGAGAGAAACAACCTGCTCGATACCTTCCAATCCAGTTTCTGCACCAAGACCCCCATGATCACCGCCACTGATGATATCTGCACCCTCCTTGACAGAGGAGAACCAGTGACCCTGATCCTCCTCAAGCTCTCCACAGCTTTCAACACTGTATCCCACCACACAGTCATCAAGAGACTGCACAATATCGGGATCCAAGGAAACATCCTCACATGGATCGCATCATGCCTCACGGGATGAAATAAGAGAGTCCGCCTACCTCCGTTCACCTTAGAACCCAAGAACACCATCTGTGGCATCCCTCAAGGCAAGGTTCATCCCCAAGTCTCACGTTCTTCAACTCCTACATTACACCTCTAACCAACATTGTCAGAACCCACAACTGCAATATCATATCCTACACCAATGACACCCAGCTCATCGTCTTGCTCTCAGTAGACACACCCACCACGAATACCAAATTCCACAACTGCATAAACAACGTCACAGACTGGAAGAAGACCAACTGTGTGAAGCTCAACATTGACAAGACTGTGGTCCTGACCTTTGGCCACAAAATCTCTCCTTGGAACAAAATCAGGTGGCCTGCTGAACTCGGACCCACTCCCACACTGACAGATCACTCCAGCAAACTAAGCATTATCCTGACAGCAAGTTCACCATATAGTGACAAATCAACACAGTCTTCTCCGCTTGCTTCCACACTCTTGACATCCTTCAAGGAATCTTTAAATGGCTCCCCACCAGCATGAGTCACTTAAGCCCTAGTCACCAGCCGTCTGGACTACGGCAACACACTGTACACAGGAACCACACCAAACTTATGAGGAGACTACAGACGTTAAAGAACTGAGCGGCCAGACATTCTCAACCCACCCACACAGGCCCACATCACCCCACACCTTAGGAACCTCTGCTAGCTCCCTGTCTAGAAAAGATGCCAATTCAAGATATTGATGCATGCCTACAAAGCCCTCCACGACCTAGGATTAGCATACAACAACAACCGCCTGAACTACCATCAACCATCCAGCGACCTCTGCTCCGCCACCCTCAATCTTGCACAGACACCACGCATCTGCTGAAACCACAGCAGATGCCGTTCCTTCTCCTACTTCACTGCCACATCTTGGAATGACCTTCCCCTCCATCTCTGAACATCACCCTTGATGACAAATTTCAGGAATGGACTCAAGACCTGGCTTTTTGACTGATCCCTGCAACCAAGTTCAAGTTCAAGTTCAAGAATTTGTATAGCGCACTACTCACCCAGAGGGTATCAAGGCGCTTGGGGAGGGGGTTCATTATTTATCGAATAGCCAGGTTTTAAGTTCTTTTCTGAAGGAGATGTGGTTCTGTGTAAGGCGGAGGTGAGTGGGGAGTGAGTTCCAGGTCTTGGCCGCCAAGTAGGAGAAGGATCTACCCCCATGGTGGATCTTTGGATACGCGGAACTGCGGCAAGGGCTTGATTGGAGGATCTTAGTTGGCGGGTGGGTGTGTAGAAGGATAGTCGAGTGTTGAGGCATTCGGGACCTAGTTTGTAGAGGGCCTTGTGTGCGTGGGTGAGGAGGCAGAACGTTATTCTCTTGTTGACGGGAAGCCAGTGGAGGTCTTTCAGGTGGCCGGTAATGTGATCTTGGTGAGGGATGTCCAAAATGAGTCTCGCTGATGCGTTTTGGATGCGTTGGAGTTTTTTTTGTAATTTGGCTGTGATTCCGGCGTAGAGGGTGTTTCCGTAATCTAGTCGACTCGTGACCAGTGCGTGGGTGACAGTCTTTCTTGTCTCGGAGGGGATCCAGCGGAAGATTTTTTTGAGCATACGAAGTACGTTGAAGCAGGAGGATGAGACGGCGTTGACTTGTCTGGTCATCGAGAGTGAGGAGTCTAGGATGAAGCCAAGGTTACGTGCATGGTCTGTGGGTATGGGTGCTGAGCCCAGAGCCGAAGGCCACCATGAGTCGTCCCAGGCAGAGGGGAATGATCCTAGGATGAGCACTTCCGTTTTGTCTAAGTTAAGTTTTAGGCGGCTGTTTTTCATCCATACGGCAACTTCTTTCATGCCTTCGTGAAGATTGGTTTTGGCGGTGTTAGGGTCTTTGGTGAGGGAAAGGATCAGCTGGGTGTCGTCAGCGTAGGAGATGATGTTAAGGTTGTGTTGATGCGCGATGGATGCGAGTGGACTCATGTAAACGTTGAAGAGGGTGGGACTGAGTGATGATCCTTGTGGTACGCCGCAGATGACTTCGGTGGCTTCTGATTTGAATGGGGGAAGTCGGACTGTCTGAGTTCTCCCAGCTAGGAACGAGACGATCCAGTCCAATGCTTTTCCTTGTATGCCGATGTTGTTGAGGCGTTGTATGAGGGTGCTGTGACAGACAGTGTCGAAGGCGGCGGAGAGGTCGAGTAGAATGAGGGCCACTGTTTCTCCGTTGTCCAGTAGTGATCGGATGTCGTCTGTAGCTGCGATGAGGGCGGTCTCGGTGCTGTGTTTGGCTCGAAAGCCTGACTGTGAGGGATCGAGGGAATTGTTGGATTCAAGGAAGGCGGCGAGCTGGCTATTGACGGCTTTTTCAATGACTTTGGCAGGGAATAGGAGGAGGGATATGGGGCAATCGTTTTTAAGTTCAGAGGGGTCTGCTGTGGGTTTCTTCAGGAGGGCGCTGACTTCGGCGTGTTTCCAGCTTTCTGGGAAGGTAGCAGAGTTGAAGGAGCAGTTGATGACATCACGGAGATGGGGAGCGATGATGGAGTCTGCTTTGTTGAAAATGTGGTGGGGGCATGGGTCGGTTGGCGAGCCAGAATGGATGGAGTTCATTAGGCGGATGGTGTCTTCAGTGGTGATTGGGGTCCAGGCGCTGAGGTTGTTAGAGGGCGGTTTAGAATCGATAGGGAGGGTGGGGGGGGCATTGCCATTATTGTAAAAAACCCAGTTGAATGCTCCCTGCTCCCGATTAAGGTGGATAACTGTGAGGTGGGAGAGTTTAACATTAAGATCGGCCCTCGTGAATCCATATCTCTAATTTACAGGCCCCCGGGGGCTATGGGGAATTTTAGACTTAGCCTGCTGGAAGGGGTCGCCCATCTTGCCATCAGACACAGCAAACTGATGGTGCTGGGTGATTTAAATATACATTTAGAAGACCCCCTTCTGAAAGATGCGGTTGACATGCGACAAGTTCTTCAAGAGCTGCAACTTGATCTGCAAAGTGAAGCAGCTACTCATGAGCTAGGCCATTGTTTGGACCCTGTGTTTGCCAGCTGGGATGGGGTAAAAGTGCTGACACCTCAACCACTTCCCTGGTCGGACCACTATCTAGTGCCACTTCAATTCTGTTATCTACCCCAGAAGGCAGTTAGTAATGACAATAGTAATTTTCCCCAGCGGAAATGGTAACAGTTCTCCCAAGAGGCTTTTAACTTGCTCAGAGACAGTGACAGGGCAAACACTGAATTCAATGAACTCATTCTAACTGCCTTGGACTCGCTGGCTCCCCGTAGCAGTTACAAGACGAAAGGTGGCAGACAGCGAACTGCCCCTTGGTTTACCCAGGAGTTACAGCTAATTAAATCGGAATGCAAAAAACTTGAACGGAGCTGGCGGAGGAATCCGTGCACGCAGGGCAAGAGTTGCTACAGGTTAGCGCAGAAAAGATATTAATGCGCAGTACGCAGAGCGAAAGCAAAACACTATCAGTCCCGGATAGAGGAAGCAGAGAGCTCGTCTAGAGAGCTCTTTAAAATCTTTAAGGAGATATCCCTGGTATTTAGCTCCAATGCCCCAATAGTAGATTCTGTTACAGAATGCAACAGGGTAGCTGACTTCTTTTCTGGGAAGGTAAAGAACATCTATGCCTCTTTTTCCAAACAACCTGTAAGTGGCACAGAATTTAGGGCTGCGATGATACCCATCGATACGTGCGCCACATTACAACTGTTCACAGTTCCTCCTACTGAGAGCTTAACCAGGATCTGTCGCAGCGTCAGATCAGGCTCTCCCCTTGATACTGCCCCTCCTAGAGTGGTGACTGGCGGTCTGTCAGTGCTTGAACCTCACATCAGGCATGTACTGCAGACGTCTTTCTCCACTCAACAGCTCCCGGGGGACTTGAAGAGGGCGGTTGTGCTGCCTATTAGGAAAAAGCCCAACGTTAGCCTAGAAGTGTTGGAGAACTTAAGGCCCATATCGTTGCTTCCATATTTGGCCAAAGTCGCAGAAAAGGTGGTGAATTCTCAATTAGTTGAACATTTTGAGAGAGTTAATATTCTTCACTCCTCCCAATCGGGCTTTCGGGCGGGCTTCTCGACGGACACAGCTCTTCTGCGGGCCACGGAGACCCTCAGAGCTGGAGCGGATGCCGGGCACACCATGGCCTTAATAATGCTTGACCTCAGTGCAGCGTTTGACACTGTAGCTCATTCCATCTTGCTACAGTGTCTAAACGAGGCTTGGGTCGCAGGGGCCGCCCTGAACTGGCTGCAGTCGTTCCTGACGGGGCGCTGCTTTCAAGTTCAACAGGGGTCCTGCCGCTCCTCCGAGGTGCCGCTGGACCAGGGAGTGCCTCAGGGCTCAGCTTTGAGCCCTACACTCTTCAATCTTTATATGGCCTCCCTGACCAATGTTGTCCAAGCGTTTGGGGTGGAGTTGGTGTCTTACGCCGACGACACCCAACTGCTTATCTCGATGTCCCAGAACCCCACAGGAGCATCCTCCAATTTTAAGGCCTGCATGCAGGCCTTGGCTGACTGGATGGATGCCCATTGTTTAAAACTTAATGGGTCTAAAACTGAGGTTTTAGTGGTGGTCGGTAAGAGCAGTAGCTGGTCAGTCGATTGGTGGCCATCTTGCCTGGGCGCTACCCCTGTACCGTGTGAGGAAGCTAAAAACCTAGGAGTGTGGGTAAACCCCACGCTGTCCTATGAGGGTCACATTAGACGCCTTGTGGGGAAATGCTTCGGAGTTCTGAAGGTTCTGAATAAGACACTGGCTCTTCTCCCCTTGACTGCCAGAAGAACGTTGACGCAGGCTTTGGTCACCTCTCGGTTGTACTATGGGAACGTTTTGTTCCTTGGTACCACAGAGAGGAGTATGGGCCGTCTGCAGGTCATCCAGAATGCGGCTGCTCGCCTGGTGCTGAGGAGGCCGAGGAGAGCCAACTCACAGAAGGCGCTGGACGCCCTCCACTGGCTCCCCATAAAGAAGCGTGTTTTGTTCAAATGCTTGGTTATGTGCCACCGAATTGTCTGGCTAAGGGCCCCTGCCTATCTTCGGGACCTAGTCTGCAGATACGAGCCGCCCAGGGCCCTTCGCTCGGGTGGTACAGGGCTGCTGACGGTTCCGTGTATAAAGAGATCCAGAATGGGAGGGCGTTCCTTCACATTACTGGCCACCCAAAATTGGAACAAACTCCCGCTAGCCCTTAGACTAGAGAGCAGAGAGGGACCATTTCGTTCTCTGCTGAAAACCTACTTGTACATACTGTAAGGCTCTGGGGAGGGGTCTCCTCTGAGGTCTGTTTGCTTCTTCTCCACTAGCGCAGGGACACGCCGTGATGGCGTCACTAAGCGCTCTACAAAATCCTTTATTATTATTGTTAGAGGATTGTTCGTTGGAGATGTTTTTGAAGCTGTTATGTATGTTGGCAATTTTGTTGTAGAAGAAGGAGGATAACAAATCGCAGAGGTCTTGGGAGGGAGTGATGTCGTTTGAGGCTACGGTGGGGTTGATGAATTCTTTGACGATGTTGAATAGTTCCTTGCTGTTATGGGCGTGTTGTCGAGTCGGTTTTTGAATGCTGATTTCTTGTTGGATCGAATCAGTTGGTGGTGTTTGCGGGTGGCTGCCTTGAAGGTGGTCATGTTGTCGGTGGTTGGGTTTTTTCTCCATGTTTTCTCGAGAGTACAGCATACCTTCTTGGATTTCTTAAGGTCATCGTTGAACCAGGGGGCCTTTTTGCTGTCCTGTTTGGTGTGATGGTTTTTCAAGGGTGCTAATTCGTCAGCGCTGTGAATGATCCATTGTTTGAGTTTGGTGGCAGCTTGGTTTGGGTCCAATGAGAGGGCGGGTGGGTTTTGGTTGAGCGATGTGAGGAGTTGGTCGGTGGTGATTTTGTTCCAGTTTCTTCGAGGAATAGGTTGTGGGGGGTTGTGGGTCGAGGTGGTTTTGTAGCTGAAGTGAACACAACTGTGGTCCGTCCAATGCAGAGTTGTGGTGCGATCGAAGGAGATGTGTTTGCTGGAGGTGAAGATTGGTATTTTAACAAAATGGGGTAACCCTGTGTCCCTCAGAACCTGGGTGTAAGTGATTGACAAAAAATGTGGTTCTGTCGGGTATTATGCAATCTCTTTGGGTTAGGCTGCAGACAGCTCTACAACACAAACAAGCAAAACTCTCTGATATCCAAAGTTTTTATATGTATTAAAAACAAAAAGAATGAACCAGTAAAATGGAATTACTTCATTCCACTACATTATTATCAAACATAAGTGCAGTGACTGTAGTGAATTCAGTGACAATAGTGAAATACTCAGTGACACTTATATACAAGGACCTGTTAAATTAATACATTTTACAAAAAAGAGAAGAGAAGGGGAGGGGGGAAGAGCAACACGATATGTTCTTTTATCGTTATGTGGCCAGTTTCATCCTAGTAAAAGTTCCAAGGAAAACAAGGAATTATTGTCCATATTCCTGGAGTTATCTTGGCCAGAGGGAAAAGCGTCGACGTTTCGACCCTGTTTGCGCCCCAGTTGGTGGTCCCGGCGGGTCTTTATCAAGACAGAAGGGGGCTGGAAAAGAAGGGAAGCCTGTATCAGAGAGATGCATTGTAAAGACCGTCATAAATGACGAGAATATCTCCAGGTTACTTACATGGGAAATGTTCAACAATTAATGTAATCATTAATTGGTCAACCTGGAACAAAGTATATGATTGGGATTTAACGGACCAACTAGTCTGAGATTCAGTACACTCATAGTTTTAAGTGCCTAAGTGACAGTATAATTTAATCTGCCCTGAATAGTGCACGTGTGCAATAGCCTATCCATTGTAGCCTTTATCACGAAGCTCCCCAGTAGTTAAAAAAGGGGGGGGGTGTTCTAAATGATATCAGTGGTGGGCATCCGTGATTGGGAAAACAACATAGTAGGTGCCGGCAGGGACATGCCGTATTCTAACATACTATTGGTTGCCAAGGTGACTTAGCCGGGGTGCCTGCGTGCTATTATGAAAGCAGTGAGTTTTTTGGACTAGGAAGGGCAGTTGAGAAATGCCGTCTGGACTTACCCTCCAAGTATCGCCATCAGCGTCAGTGCTTCCCTGATGCGAAAAACAGCAATCCAGTCGTGAAAGCCAGCACCGAGCTCTCTGGGTGAAAACGCTCGTACTGAGCGGCTCGGAGGTGAAGATTGGGTCAAGCGTATGTCCGGCTATATGGGTGGGGGTGTCAACAAGTTGTTTGAGGCCGAGATTGGCCAGGTTGTCAAGAAGGGTGATGGTGTTGCGGTCGTTTTTCTTTTCCAGGTGAAAGTTGAGGTCTCCTAGTAGAATGTAGTTCTCGGAGGCGAGGGCATGTGGACTGATGAAGTCAGTGATGTCTTCGCTGAATTGTTTACTGGTTCCTGGAGGCCTGTAGATGAGGGTGCCTCTGAGTGTGGTCCTAGGGTTGGTGTGGATCTGGACGTGGAGGTGTTCGGCGGTTGTGGGGTTGTCGTCGAAGCTGGTCGTGATTTTGATGGTGTTCTTATGGACGATGGCGATGCCTCCTCCTGTTTGATTGGTGCGGTCTTTTTGGGTGATCTTGTAAGTGTCAGAGATGGCTATGGCGATGTCGGGTGTTGATGATGCGTTCATCCAGGTTTCTGTAAGGAAGGCGACGTCCCGTGAAGCAGTGTCGAGTAGGTCCCAGAGTTCAGTGGCGTCTCTGTGGACCGAGCGGGTGTTCAGCAGGATGCACTTCAGGTGGTTAGAGTTGGAGCTGTGTTTGGGGTTAGTGGATATGGTATGGATCTTGATGCTGGTAAATTTGCAGGAGTGGCAGGAGAAGGGACCGTGGGTACGTCCCGGGGCAGCTTCGTAGCATTGTGGTGTGCGCTCTGGGTTAAGGGCTAGGAGGGTCGAGGCGTCATATGTTAAGCGGGAGGATTGCAGGTTGCGGGGACCAGGGGTTCTGGCGCTGGGCGCGGTACAGGCGCGGACGGGCGTAGACGGGCTTACCTTTGGCGCACCTTCGGCACGCATTGGGCGCAACCGCTGCGCGTGAACGCTGCACGCAAAAGCATCTGTCATAAGTGGATAGTGGAGGGGGAGGGGCGAGGGAGGGTCAGCTGGGAGGCGGGGCGGGCTGCAGAGGACGGGCTCCGAGGCACAACAACAACTAAAATGGCAGCGAAAACGAAACTAGAGCTGGGCAGGGGCACAGAGACCAAATTAATGACTCAGACAGTGTTATTTTCAAAGCGCGATAATGATCGAGTGAAAAGAAAAACAGGCAAAGTAAATTGCAAACAAGCAACACAAATAGCGCTACGGCTGGTAAAGCGCGAAACAAAGTACAGTGATCAAATCTCTTTCAAGTGCTACAATTAATTCTGATATTCCCCAATGCTAATCGCGTTATAGCGCTATGCTATATGGGCGCCTGCAGAAATGATAGCAGCAGATAATTCAAGCCAACTTTTCTTACAAGTGTTCTGGTGTTTGTTTATCTCTCACAGCCGGCAGAAAGTGTCATGGTTCTAAGAACCAGGCTGCAAGAGTTTGACAATTTCTCATCTGGATGGTCCCAGGTATCCACTGATGCCTGTTTCAGATATGATGGGAGAGGAGTTGGGTTGATGGATGGTCTCTGAAAATCGAACTTCTAGATTTTAAGTGCCTCCTCCTGCCCCACTGATTATCACTATAGCTGCTTCAGACTCTCGTTGTGAGGATTGCCTGATAGAAAAAGGTTACTCATCCACTTAGAAGGAGCTTGACACTGTGTTTTTGGTCCACCATCATTTACTGATACATTCATAATCAAACCATAGTGGTGAGCACATGAAAACATAGCAATGAAGAATCATATAGGGGATGAAATTCTGTTGTGTCAGTTGCATTTCAGATGCTTCTTTGGTCAGAAACATAACTTTAGCCATTGCCAGCAATGAGTATGAGAGGATTCACAGCACCACCTTGGCCAGACAGTTCTGTTAATTCTCCTGCCATCAGTACTATTTTCTCCCCTACTTGTTAGCTGGTTTTCTGTTCAGGTGACTCAGTACTCCGATCTTGAGCCTATCTGCAAACATAGAGAATTAAGTGCTTCCCCTAAAGTTCTTCAGGTGTCAAGTGGAATAAACTTAGTTGGTAGATGATCATCTTTGTTTCTTACCAATCCCTCTCCTGTCTGCAGAATGTTCATTTCTTGACACATGCAGTAGTGGTGGTTCCTTGATGGAGGCTGATATGTGTGTTTTCACTGTGGTACTCAGTAATGTTCCTGGAATAATTTGCCTTTCTTCTTCTCCACTAGTGAGAAAAGACTATACATGTAGCGGATGAAAGGCAAGGGACACCGCACCAGCTAGGTCTGAGGGCTGACATTCTTTGATCCAGGCATCTCACTAACCTCCTGCCACTGTAGGGAGCCAATGAGCTTGATGTCTTGCTAACTAGATGACCTTTTGAAACTTGGAGATCCTGGTGGTGCAGCTGTTCCTTCAGATTTCTCTCAAGTATCAGTTGTGTCTGCTGTTAGAGTTCAGTAGGTGGAAGAAGCATGTGGAGTGACTGGAGATTGTGTATGCATTTACATGCAGGGTCAGATGTTTTCCTCTGGCTTAGCTTAAACTGAAATCTTGTGCTTTAGTTTGCAGTCTACATTTTTTCTTCACAGCCATAGACTGTGCAACCTTTTGAAACCTTTAGGAAGCTTCCATGAATAATCTATTTTCAAGTGTCTAATCACCTACCAAAGGTCTAGGCTAGTTCAGCCTAAAATTATGTTTTACAAGATATTCTTTTACTCCGACATAGATTGGGATTTTCCACTAATGTGTCCTAAAGGTTGGGTCTACAGACACTACTTCTCGTAAGGATGTTTTACTTTTAGCCTAAATTTGAATTTCTCAATGCCGATAAAACTAGCAAGAGTAAGGTTTTGTATTCGTGGATTTTGTTAACTTTGTATATGCCATGAAAAGAATGAAACATTCAGACCTGAGCAGAAGTGTTCAGATGGCCCATTTGTTTTCTCAAGTGCAACTGTCAAGTGCAGTACAGTACAAATGCATTAGGGACATGGATGTTTCACTTGTGGAGTGCTGCAGTCTCTTGGCCAATTGAAAATACTTGAGTGCCCGTTTAAGGATTTGGGCATACTGCAAAATATTTAACCATCGGCACAAGAAAGACAGATTACTCATTAAGTATGGAGGAATACCCTGGTTATACACTCAGGGCCTAGTTATGATGTTGGGCGGAAAGCCTCCGACTGCTGGTCGGCTCTGAGGTAAACCTGCGGGGGGATTACGACTGGCTAAAGTAGCCAGTACGTTGGCCAAACCGCATAATCTCTCAATGACAGCAGCTCCACCATTGGGATTATAGTGTCGGTTTCCGAAAGTCAATCCATGTGGGCCTTTCCAATATGGAAAGGCTTTTTTAAAGCAACATTGATAGCCCCTAGCAGGGCACCCTTCCCCACGGCCCTCTGCAATAGGGCCTGGGGGGCACTTATGCTGCCCCCCTAAACATTCCTGCACTATGTGAGAGGCACCATGAGGTGCATGCCACAAGGTGCAGTTATGTTTACAAACCTCCATTTGTCAATGGAAGCTTGTGCTGCCGGCCTTTTCCGCCCGTCACACAAGCTTCCATTGACAAATAAAGGTGCAACTGCCCTATGGGCGGTCACATCATAATACTGTGGTGGGAACCGCCGACCTAAGATCAGGTAGTTCCTTTCCTCTAAGGTGTCACGTCCACCCAACATCGTTATTAGGCCCTTAGAGTTCTCAGCGTCTTGCAATTTAAAATCATTGCTTAAAGTCCCTACTGAAGATCTGTTAGAGTTTGACATATCCTATTTTATTTTGTTATGTTATGTTGTTGTCATTTGTATAGTACATAGCCTGCCATAAGTGTGGCCATTTAAAGCTTTAGTGCTATCAGCTGCTTGGGTGGCATTTCCATTCCTAGAAGACAGCTGTCTGAGTCATCCTCTGATGGTTTGCTCTGGTTATTCTGTTCTGTTCAATGAATTAATGATGTTTGATTTCTGCCTCCGAATGGTCAGGCAGAGAGCATTTACTAGTTACTTGTGTAAGTCCTGGGCAGGTAACATGATGTCTCGATGACTGTATGTAATTGTGGCCTGGAGTTGATGCGTGGATGTCAGTGTGGGTTGTGTTGTGCTGGCAAGTGCTATTGTAAACAAAGTGAGAGCCCACATTAAGGAATACATATTTGGGATTCTGAGCCTAACTAACTGTGTGTTGGTTGTGTATGCATGGAAGGAAGTGGTATGTGTGGTTGCATGGCAGCAAGTGTTTGGAGTTGTCATGTTGGGCTTACCGAACTAGTTCAAAGCAACCCCAAGGCCAATGTAGCACTCTCTGTGGTTTCTCCAAAGAGCGTAATGAAACTAGGTGGGGTAATTAAATCTGATGGCAACTTGAAGATGAAACTTTTCAGTTGTTTTAATGCAGGAATATGGCCTACTCTTTTGTATTTATTCTAAAAAGTAGCCATTACAGTAGCAAAAGTAATCACGGTCCATGAAACCTTTCAAAGTGGTCGATTTGCCAACTTTCCCTGGTATCAGAGTGGAGAATTTTGATCAAGGGCTAAGCCTCCAAGTCATGATTCTCATAGATAGTGTTATTTTTAATAACGTTTGGCATGAAATAGACAAGCACGGGAGAGTTTCCTCTGACGTGCCTTTTGACAACTGCACTGTAAACCTAAGACCATAGGCTATGAAACTTTGTTGAAAATAAGGGGCGTGGCTTAGTCGGCGAGCATGGCGGTCGTGTAGAGCGTGAGCTCCGACCAGCCTGTGAATATCCTGTTCGATTATCCTGGCCCTGGTCATCATAACCAGTTCCTGACGTTCCCGCTCGGTGCCCGGTCCTGTGGGCATTCCCCGACGGCACGAGGAGGCACGGAGATCGGCTCCCGCGGTCCGAGAGTATCCCGGCGGAGGGCAGCAGTCGGAGCGGTCCGGTGCGGCCTACAAAGCCGGGGCCTCAATTTTGGCGCAGCCTGACAAGTTGGAGCGGCCACGCCGGGAGCAGAAGCGGCGTGGGTCCATTGCTTCCTCGGAAGCCGGGAGCCCCGCGGACAGTGTCTCCTGCGGGACGGCGGTGAGAGGAGAGGGGAAGAGGCGAGCCCTGTGAGAGCCTGGGCCAGAGACCACCAGAGATGACCGGAGAGGGGAGCCATCTTGTGTGATCGCGGAGACTACGCTGACCTGCGGAGGGGCGCGCCTGGACAGGCGAGCGGCGCTGCCACTCTCCCAGGTCAGTGCAGAGATTTGGGTGCCCGGTAAGCGGTCCAGCAGATGGCCTGGCCACAGGGTGTGGGGGTGCTGCGGCTGGGGGGCCGGAATTCGGGGGTCACATTGGGCCCCGGCGTAAATCTGTCAATGGCACTGGCCGCGCTGAGGAGGCCCTACTGAACATTGAGCCTGGGTGGCAGCCGGGGCCTGAGCTACAGAGAAGTGCGCGCCGGCCAGAGGCCACGCGGCGGCCGGTGGAGGTCAGCTCCATAGCGGACCACTTGACACCATTGGAGACACCCTCTTCCCCCCCCCCTGCTTCTCCTGGACGGGAGACCGGCAGTTGGCGGCCATATTTGAATTCTTGGCTTGTGGCGGGAGTGGGCCATACATCGAGGGCGGAGGCCAGGGCAAACAAGGGACGATTGACAAATTCACAGAGGTGGCCGGCGCAAAGGGAGCACGGGCACAGGTGGCTGACAACGCAGCGCTTTTGGCGGCGATCACGCAGTCCAGGGATGCGCTGGAAGCCAAGATTGGGGCAGTGGGCTCTGATGTCATGCTTCTCTGGCAGGTGGAACGAATTACAGGCACAGAGACGCTCATATCGGAGGTGGAGGATGACGTCTCCACCCTGAAGAAGAGAGTCTTGGCCTTGGAGAGAACTCAGAAGGGCCTTCCTCTGAGAGCTGAGGAGGTGGAGGGATGCGCACGGCGTAGTAATCTATGCTTTATAGGTTTTCCGGAGGATTGCGAAAAGGGTAATGCAGAGCGCGTCTTGACACAATGGCTAGAGAGCTGGATTCCACTGCTTTGTGATCGAGAGGGCCCACCGGGCGCTGGCGCAGAAGCCCCCAGCTGGCGCGCACCCGCATCCCATGATCGCCAAACTCCTGAACTGCGCTGATAGGGACACGGTCCTGAAACAGGCAAGATTGAAGGGCAAGCTCACATACGAAAATGCAAATATTCTTATTTTTCCGGACTACACTAAACAGGTGCAACAACAACTCCAATCCTTCACTGCAGCCAAAGCTTGCCTCAGGGGCCTGCAGCTGCAATACGAATTGCTCTACCCGGCGATACTGCGGGTCCTTTTCCAGTCCCGCACCTTCTTCTTTGACACTCCAGAAGAGGTCTTTCAGTGGACTATTGAGGGCAAAAAACACAGTTGATGGACAGAATGCAGAACAATGTCTTACATTCACCCCAGTACAAAGATCTGGGCCTAAATCCATCGTTTTTTTGCACTCCACACCCTAGGTCAGACAATAGCTATATGCAAATCAGCCTTGACCCTGTGCCTCATGGGAACAGTCCAGCCCGAACTACCAAGCCATGTCTTTTCCAGACCGGAATCAAGCATCCAAGGACCGGTTTCTGGCTATCAGCCTTCTTCAGCCTGGATAGCTTGACTCCAGTGATGTGGAGAGCCTGGGACTCACGTCTGAGCATACCCAGCCCACTTTGGGTGAAAATTGCAAAAAACACAGTTGATGGACAGAATGCAGAACAATGTCTTACATTCACCCCAATACAAAGATCTGGGCCTAAATCCATCATTTTTGCACTCCACACCACCCTAGGTCAGACAATGGCTGTTTGCAAATCAGCCTGGACCCTGTGCCTCATGGGAACAGTCCAGCCCAAACTACCAAGCCATGTCTTTTCCAGACGGGAATCAAGCATCCAAGGACCGGTTTCTGGCTATCAGCCTTCTTCAGCCTGGATTGATTGACTCCAGTGATGTCTGAACTGGGCTGGCAGAGTGGGCTAAAGAACGGTGATGGATTAAACCCAGATCTTTTGACTGGGTGTGAGTGTTTGATTGATTCAGATGCTCCGTCCATCACCACCCCCTTTTGTATTGCTTTTGGCCGCCATAAGTGTTGCAGGGTATGCTCAGACGTGAGTCCCTTGCTCACTTTGCCACTGTATTCAAGCAAGCCGGGCTGAAGATGGCTGGAATGCCAGAAACCGGTCCTCAGAAGCTTGTTTCCGGTCCAGTGAAGACATGGCTTGGCAGTTCGGGCTGGACTGTTCCCATGAGGCACAGGGTCAGACTGATTTGCATAGAGCCATATCTGAACTGGAATGGCAGAGTGGGCTAAAGAACGGTGATGGATTAAACCCAGATCTTTTGACTGGGTGTGAGTGTTTGATTGATTCAGATGCTCCGTCCATCACCACCCCCTTTTGTATAGCTTTTGGCCGCCATAAGTGTGGCAGGGTAAACCAAGACGTGAGTCCCTTGCTCACTTTGCCACTGGATTCAAGCAAGCCGGGCTGAAGACGGCTGGAATGCCAGAAACCGGGTCTCGGAAGCTTGTTTCCGGTCCAGTGAAGAAATGGCTTGGCAGTTCAGGCTGGACTGTTCCCATGAGGCACAGGGTCAGACTTATTTGCATATAGACATGTCTGAACTGGGGTGGCAGAGTGGGCTAAAGAACGGTGATGGATTAAACCCAGATCTTTTGACTGGGTGTGAGTGTTTGATTGATTCAGATGCTCCATCCATCACCACCCCCTTTTGTATCGCTTTTGACTATTGAGGGAACTGACTCATGACTCTCTTATATGCCTGATTTAGATGACCAGGTACAATGCTGCCGAGGCTGGTGGCCACACTCGGTTAGGTATGGGGAGGGAGCAACAGCCTAGTTCTATATGGGCTGCTGTGAGGGGTTTCATTGGAGGGGGTGGCGCTTGGCTCCCTGTTGGGGCCAGGACCATGCTCCGACCAAGACAGGTGCTTCCATGTTTTAGAGGTGTGGGGTGGGGGTAGGTTGGGGGGAAGTTGGGGGTTGGTTTCGAAGGAGGGGGAAAGGGTCTGCGCTGAAATTTCTGCTTGCTGTTTGTTTCAAGAATTGCCAAGGCGGCCTGCGTAAGGCTGGGCCACGACATGTTATACTGTACAAATGTCTCTTGATAGTGATGGAGTGCGGCTAGGCCCAGGTGGGACACGGATCATGAGCTGGAAAGTGCGGTGGATGCTGGATAAGGTGAAGAGGGGGCGGTGTTTACGTGGGCCAAGAGGAGGGGAACAGACATACTCCTGTTGCAAGAAACACACCTCCTTGGTACCAAATCGCTGTGCCTTCAGAGAAATGGGTTCACACACGCATACCATTCGGGGTTCACAAGAGGATCACAAGGGGTGGCAGTCCTTATACATCGTGGGGTTCCCTTTGCTCATAAACGCACGTGGACTGATGAGCAGGGCAGATTTGTATTTGTGCATGGAGAGATTGGAGGAGACCCAGTACTCATTGGCAGTGTATATGCCCCGCCACCGTTACAGTGGCCCCTGGTTGAGAGGCTGCTATCCCTTTGGGTGGACATGCCCACTGTTCTGTCCATAGTAGGAGGGGATTGGAATGATGTTGTGGATGTCACATGTGATAGATGGCGAAGCGCTGCTGGCATTCAGGATGCGGCGGGAGGGAAGGTCCGGCAACTAGGTTACGGGCCCTGGTCACAGGTCTTGATTGGGTGGACACATGGAGATACAAGCATGGATCGCGTAGAGACTTTACATATTTTTCCACAGCGCCGTACTCCTTCTCTAGACTCGACTACATATTTGTTCAGAGAGGGATGGCGAATAGAGTGTTGTCCACGGAGATCCTGCCACGGGCGTTGTCTGACCATTCGCCGGTTTACGTTATACTGGATACTGGTCGCGCTCGGCAGCCGTTTCGGTGGCGTATGTCACCCTGGCAGCTGATGCAAGATGCCTACCGTGCCCACATGACCTGTGAACTTGATCATTTTCTATCCGCTAACGTAGGCACTGTGGACTCCCCGGCGATGCTTTGGGAGGCGATGAAACCCACGCTGCGATGCGTTGATCTCTCATGGTGCGTGGCGGCACGTAAGGAGAAGCGTAGAGACCTAGTGCGGCGCGAGGCTGACCTAGAGGCTCTGGAGCGTAGGAGCCGAGAGGAAGATGGGGGGCCGGCTAGGCGGCAGCTGGCTTTGGCGCAACATCAATATGCTGCGGTGCTGTGAGACGAAGCCAGACAGGCTTGGCTGTCTACACGCAGTCGTATATACCAATGGGGCGATAAGTCCTGCAAGATGTTGCATCGCCTGTGTCAAGGGCATCATGCATGCCCAACCCCTGCCCCAGATAGTGGGCCTAGAAGGGGAACCTATCTTGGAGCCGGCTGCGCTGGCCGGAAGCTTTGCTACTTATTGTGAGGCTCTATACGCGCCCCAGGAGTGCTTGGAGGAAGGGGTCGTACAATGATTTATTGATGACCTCCCACCAAGGGCAGTTTCAGACGAGGCTCATGAGATATTAGACCGCCCCCTGACGGATGCTGAGCTGGCCACGGCGCTGGTCGAATTGAATCCGAGGAAGGCGCCGGGACCTAACAGGTTCCCTAGTGAATTTTTTCGGCGCTTCGCGATGCAACTGAGCCCACATTTTCGCCCGGTCATAGAAGAAGCGCGGGAGAGTGGTACGCTGCCAATGGATTGGCGGCATGCGGAGGTAGTGGTTTTCTTGAAGCCAGGGCTACCCCCGGAGAGCCACCCGTCCTACCGCCCAATCTCCTTGCTAAATACTGAGGCCGAGATACTGGCTAAGGCCCTTGCCAATAGACCTAAACCATACATTACAGATCTGGTACATCTGGATCAGGCGGGCTTTATGCCACAGCGTGCCACTCGCCATAATAATAGATGTGCTCAGGTCGCTGTGTCGGCGTGGCGAAGATTGGGGGAACAGGTGGCGCTGTTTTTAGCGGACATGGATAGGGCATTCGACTCCCTGAGCTGGACATACTTGTTCGCCTTGCTGGGACGTCTGAACCTGGGCCCTCAGTTTGTACAGCTCCTGTACACGGATCTCACAGCCGCGGTGTGAGTGGGGGGAGAGGTATCCCGCTCCTTTCGGATCGGGCGCGGGACGAGGCAGGGCTGCCCCCTCTCTCCATATCTTTTTGCACTAGCTATGGAACCCCTTGCAGCTTAGGTACAAATAGACGTTCAGCTCAGGGAATTTCAGTGGACGGCGTACCTAACCGATAGAATAGCACTATACACCGATGACGTGTTGTTTTTCCTCACTGACCTGGGGCGATCTGGGCCCCGTCTCCTGCGATGCCTACAAATCTTTGGCAAAACCTCTGGTCTATATATGAATCCCGGGAAATCTACACTCGGGATTTTGGGAGGCCCGCAGCCAGTGGGGGACTGGGAGAGTTAGCTCCAGTTGGCCACGGACGGAGTGAAGTACCTGGGAGTGTTCTTATTGGAGGACACGACCACAGCCCTGGAGCGTAACATTGCCCTGGTCTGGGAGCGCACTCGGGAAGACCTTAAGGTGTGGTCTAAGATGCCGCTCTCTATACATGTTAGATCGGCCATCTTTAAAATGGTGGCTCTCCCACGCCGGATATACCAACTGAATACCATCCAGTCTTGGTTTCGCTGGGCTAGTTCCGGCGCCTTAACTCGGTGCTAAGCCGGTTCTTGTGGGAGAGGGGCGCTGCACTGGTTGCCCTGCCGACTTGCTTCCGATCAACATATACCGGGGTCTTGGCCACTTCGGATGTCCTATCGTATTACCAGGCGTCCCACCTTTTGGTTTTAAATGACTGGTGGTATGCAGAGAGGAGCGACCCCGCATATGCAGGGGAGAGGGCCATGATGGGCACTGCGTCCGTCCACACACTGCTATACTCAGCGCTTCTCAGGAAGTCTCTACCATCTATTACGCAGGTGGTCTTTCAGATATGGAGACAGGCACTACGTAGGATGGGCAGGTGGAATGTGCTTACCCAAGAAACCCCGTTGTGGCGTAATGGTCGGTTACCTCAGATGGACACACTAATAGGCTTCCGGGGATGGGACGCTAGCAGCATTTCTACCTTAGGGTACGTTATGTCTGGGTGTGTGCTCAAGTCCTTTGAAGATCTGCGGTATGAATTTGAGATGCAGAGAACCCAATTCTATAAATATCTCCAATTCTGCCATGCCCTGACACCATATATTGCGCGGCTGGAGGACCTCCCTGAGTTTAGTCCACTAGAAGCTAAAGTTTTTATGGGGGAGCTATCCGACAAGAAATTTTCCCGAGCAAGATGTCAGGGAATTGGATGAGGAAGATTGGGTGGAGGCGTTAGAGGGCCCTAGGGGAGCGCTGCAATTTCCATGCGCCTGCGAATCGTTCAATTTAGATACCTACACCATACATATTACACTAGACAGCGCTTGTGGAGGGTGGCTTGATTGCGTCCCCCAATTGTCTTAGGTGTGGCTCGGAGGTTGGAACATTGATGCATACAGTATGGGAATGCAGGGCGTTACAGAGATTCTGGACGGGGTTGCTCCAGTGCCTGGATGAGGTCCTAGCCTGGGTACTTCAGAGGGACCCTAAGCTGACACTGCTACACATCATGGCCGGGGTAGTGGGCAACAGATACAAGCACCACTTACTCCTACTGGGATTAACATTAGCAAAGAGAGATATTGCACGTTCATGGAAGGCGCCCCAGGCTCCATCACTCATGGCATGGGAAAACGGGGTGGACTTCAGTATGCGGCTGGAGCAACCTATTTATGTGGCTAGGGGCTGGCCACGGAAACACTTTAAGATCTGGAAGAGGTGGGCGGACTATCGTGGACTGGAACTGGATCCGCCACCTGATGACAATACCGACCAGCCTCCCTTATAGCATGACCGTCATGGCAAAACTGTTGACTTACCGGTGCACATGGTACACTATATACTGGATGTATATCATACAGGTGGAGCAGGCAGCAGCGCGCGGGGGGTGGGAGTTGCGGGTGGAGGGGTGGTTTGTGGGGGGGGCTCGTTAGATGCACCTTTTGTTTGCACATTCTGTTTCATTATGAGAAATGACTGCATTTGTGATTAGTACATTGATAATGGTGATTGTCTCTGGGTGACAGACCATTGCAAAATATATGCTTACTATGCAATCAATAAAATCTGTTAAAAAAAAAAAAACTTTGTTGAAAATATGTATCCTGTAAACAAAATGGAAATCGACAAGGTTTTGTTTCATCAAGACATTTCTCAACATGAGCTGTGAGGAGGTTTGCGATTAGAGCATGTTTATGCCAATTCAGGACAAGATGTGCTGTTTTGAAGAATCCATCTGACCTGAATGTGGATGTGCGTGCAGAGTGAGAATGCGTGTGTGTTCTTGCCTGCGGGTATGTGTGTGGGTGTGTATGTATGAGAGAGAGAGAGCTAATTCATGGTGAAAGTTTGTTATGCTGCCTTGCTGTGACTGTGTGACTTTCTGTGTTTTTGGCATGGCATAGTGTGAGTCATGTGCTGTAGACGTAAACAAAAATACTTGCCATGCAGTCATGTTTGGAAAATTAATGGAAGATGTGTCCTAGCCTGGACTTACAAACATTTTGTTCGCGTCCTAATTGCAGCAGGCCATGGCCTGTTACGAGCTCTTTTCCAGCATGGGACTCCCTGGCAGAGCTCTTGATGGAAAGTGGTGTTATGGCTTGAAACAAGCATCATATTTTGGTGGTCGGATTCAAAAATCCTCCCTACCAATCAGTGTAATGAACAGCTATATATAGCATTTAATTTTGGGGCATGTAATTAAATGTGACGAGGAAAGAATACTGACAGAGGGATGCGCCAGGTCCTGTGCTCTCTCTTACATTTTCTAGCCCTTTGCAAGTTAGCACACGGTTCTAAACTCACACTGAGAGAGCTGACATCGCACTGGGGATAAATGCGTCATCCGCCTCCACTCTGTGTCCACATACTTCATTATTCATGCCCATTCGGCATGGATATACATTTTAGCGTATCTGCCCTGAGGTTTAGTAAGGAAAATCATGACATTCCCCCTTAATGAACAGTTCGGGCATATTTTTCATGGGTTTGCGTCGCCTTTGTGTCATGCCAGGGGAAGCAAGGGTGACGCAAAACTTAAAATGACTCTTACCAAGTCCCGCGAGACTTGGCCTCGTGTTGCTTGGTGGATATTAAATAACTCGGGTCAGTGCAGGTTGCTGCCTTGCGTTACTGTGACACAGGGAGGCGTTCCATGGGCGAAGCGTGGGTGTTCCCACGCATCTACCCTTGGATTTTGGCACATTCATTAATTTACCATTAATGGTAGACCTGGGAATGAGTTGACATGCTATGCCTCCCAGGTGAGACGTAACAAAGAGAAATAGGTTTCTTTCTTCAATATTCTTTCCTCTTTCTACATATGCTGCTTTCTGCAGCCCACATAAAAAAAAGAAAAAGCCTCAGACAATTGTTCTTGTGCAAGAAGGTATTCCTTCCTGCACAAAACAGTCCTGCCTACAACGCAGGCACCCGTTGGTGTTAGGCAACAGTTTGTGCGCCAACACAGACAGGGAGCAGGAATGTGCCTGCCCTCTCCCTTTCACACAGTGCAGCAAGGTGGCTTGCTGTATTGTGTGATTAATATGTATTCGGGGAAACATACTCTCTGACCTACGTGGGTGAAGGATGAGGGCTTGTTCTGCCAGCATTGCCCAGCCACTGCAGGAAGCTAACACTTTTAATCCATGTTTTCTTTGCAGTTTTGATGTGGTGCAACCTCGACCTGTAAGGTATTGGAGCCCTTTACATGAGCACCGCATACATTACAAAAGTAGACAACACTTGTGTTGTGCCAACGACGAGAATCGTACCTTGTCCTTCATTTCCAATATCAGCAGCTTTGGCCATTACGCCACATCATCTAAGTTGTGCGCAAGGAAAGTACCCACACATATTTACTATGAGAAAAATTGTTCGTCAAAGTATGCCTTGTCAATTCTGTTGATGAATTGGTACCTGGTGCCTCCTTGCAGGTTTGGTGGGTGATGTGCTAGCCCTCCTGTACAGTGTAGTATTGGCCTAATCTAGAGATCACTGCCAGGTTGCCAGGGACTCTTGGCAAAATTGCTTCTGCCATTCCCTCCAATCAGACTGGCCTTTTCGGGCATCAGGCATTTATCTGCAATATCAGCCCCAGTAACAAAAGCTGAAGTGCTTCACACTTGCACCCTTCCCCCCCCCCCAAACCTCGGACAAAGTTTCCTGGACTGCTTTGGGTTCCCAGCTCATCCCTTGCTGAGACACTATTAAACAAATACACATATAAACAGTTGCAGATTTACTTTATGTGATAGCTTTAATTAATTCACTTTTCTCATCTCTTTGAACAAATCAAATTAATTTTTCATGTCATACTTCATGTAAGATAAAATATACAGTATGCAAGGGTATATTCTTTGCAACTCAGTTCAAGGCACAGTGTAAAAATTGCTGCTTTGTTGTTAGCTCTGATATGCGGTGAATGTCTGCTAATTAATTGCAAAAACAAGTGTCACTTTCCATTAACCATAATGGATTAAAGGCGAATAAGCTGTCTGATAAATGTGTAGTGTGACCGAATTTGTCTGTAAAAAGCGGATGTGAAAATTGGAAACATAAAAAGGAAAGACAGGGTGTTAGAATTACGATCTTGCTTTTTAGATAATAGGACAGGGTCAAATTCTTTCAAGGTTATTTGTAATGTTAAGCCGTGGGTGATTTCACATGAATAGTGATGAGCAACATGGAAAACAGTATAAACGGTAAGTCTTTGACAAAGATGTGAGTATAACATGTAAAGCAAGCAGTTTAAGTCTTCCTCCTCTGGCTTTCTTAAGTTTTTATGTCGAAGCCTCCTCGGCAGCTCAGTTGTTTGGTTTGCGAATGACATAGTGGTGACAGGAATGCATTCCACCCATTGCTTACCATTTACTTTGTGGTTTGTAACTCAGATTTGCTAGCTTTCTATGTGGAATCTCTACCTTTTTTAGGCTTTCCAGCTTGAGTTTATCCCGTCTTTGTCCAAGCACTATTTACTGTATTCATCCAGAAGTGCTCGATTTCTGTAAATAGGCCTGTTAGACCTGGCATTTTTAGGGTGGTCTTTCCCAAGACGTTCTGTCAGTTGCCTCCACATTTTGCTGATTCTTTTGTTTGGCTTAGGACTCTTAGCACTTTACCACTGCTATCCAGTCCTAATGTGCATGTCCTTCTCCCATAAACATAATGACATTGGTGTATACCTGAATTGCATATTTGATGTACTGGTAAGTCCCCTGCAAAGTTCAATACCATATACCCAGGGCTTATACTTCAAATGCTACTAGTGCACTGCAGCACTGACGGTGCCACCCACAGAAGTAACCTTTCAAACCTGTCTCAGGCCTGCTGCTGCAGTGCCTGTGTATGCAGTTTACTGCCACTTCGACTGGGCATTTAAAACTACATGCCAAGCTTTAAACTCTTCTTTTATTACATATAGGTCACTCTGTAAAGTAGGCCCTAAGTAACCCTAACAGCAGGGTGTGCTATGTGAGTAAAAGGTAGGACATGTTCCTCTAGGTTTTGTATGTCCTGGTAGAGACAGAGACAAACAGCCTATTTCGTTTTTCACTCATGTGAGGCCTACTCCTCTCATAGGCTTGCACTGGAAATTCCTTAATACACTTTTAATCTGTAATTCCTGATAAACGAGGACTAGCTTTTTAATGCTTCATATCTTTGGAATGATAATGATAAATCTTCCTTACTTGTGAGGGGGAGCGACCCATGACCCTCCTGGTAGGTCGCTCCCCCTCCACGGAGCTCAACTGGGTGCCCCTGCTGCCTCCGCCGACTCGCTGGTAATTGTCCTTGGCTTCTGTGTCACTGCACCCCTCTCTGTGACCACAGAGAGCTCATTTTGTGCTCTGTGCCACTCGTTCTCCCCCCCTTTGTGCCCCTTTTGGCTGTGTGCCCCGTGTTTGTGCACTGTGCCACTCGTTTTCCCCCCCTTTTGTGCCCCTTTTGCCTGTGGGCCCTGTTTTTGTGCTCTGCGCCACTCGTTCTTTTTCCCCCCTCTGTGCCCTTTTGCCTTATGTACCACCCTTTTTCCCCTCTTGCACCCAGCCCCCTGCCCACTCGCTGCTCCCGCCTCCTGCCTCCCAGTTGCTCCTCCCTCCGACCTCCCCATATATGCCGGACGCTGTGCGGTCACGCCGCTGGCGCACCAAAGGCACGCCTAAGGCAAGCCCGTCTGTGCCCGTCTGCACCAGTCCACGCCAGTCCGCGCCTGTACCACGCCCAGCACCAGAACTCCTGGACCCTGTGAACGCCACAACACCAGACTCTGCTACGAAGTCAGCACCCTCCATGCACTCAGCACCGGCCGAAACCACACCTGCTTCCAGGCTGCCCCGAAACGGACCCATGGACCCTTCTCCTGCCGCACCTGCAGCTTCACCTGCAACAGAGCCACCAAACCTCCAAGGACTGGACCCAACCACCTCCGCTGCTTACTCCTCAACACCTGCTCCGCATGCAAACACGCCGTCAAGCTCTGGGATCTGCTCGACACCTCCGCCCCGGATGTGGCCTTCCTGACTGAGACCTCGGCGTCCGACATTGCCATAACCATCCCGGACGGCTACAAGATCACCCGCAGTGTTTGCGCCAATGGAATTGGAGGAGGAATAGCCATCGTCCACAAGTCCACCCTCAAGGTCACCACCCACAGACGGCACTCTCAACACCGTCAAACACCTGCACTTCTGGATCCACACCGACCCCAACGCCACCCTCAGAGGAACACTCGTCTACAGACCCCCTGGACTCCGGGCTCAGTTCAGCAACTCCATCGCCGACCTCGCCAGCACTCACCCACTCACCTCCACGGACTACATCCTCCTCGGGACCTGAACTTCCACCTCGAGAACAACAATAACACCAACTCCGCCACCCTGATCGACAACCTCGACAACCTCGGCCTCAGACAACTCATCACCGCACCCCCCCACGCCGCCGGCCACACGCTGGACCCCATCTTCTCCACAAGCACCCACGTTGCCTTCAACCACACCACCGAACTCCACTGGACCGACCACCGCTGCATCCATTTCACCTTCAAAAAACCAACTACGCACCACTGCACCCAACTGCTGCCTCGCAGCTGCTGGAGCAAAGTCACTGAAGACCAGCTGATCACCACCCTCACCCAGAACCCACCCACCGACCCCACCAACCCAGACACCGCAGCCTGCAACCTCAGACAGTGGATCGACAACTGCGCCAACACCCTCGCCCCGCTAAAGAAACCCTCCAACAACCAAGCCAGCAAGAGAACCACCTGGTTCACCAACGAGCTCTAGACCTCCAAACGTGCATGCCGGAAACTTGAGAAGAAATGGCTCCACGAACACACACCGGACAGCCACGTAGGCACAAGGACGCCACCCGCAGACATCACCACCTCATCAGACTAGCAGAGAGCCTCCTTCAAAGACTGCCTGAATAACAATGCACACAACAGCAAAGTGCTCTTCAGCATCGTAAAGGAACTCTCCAAACCCGACGCCAACGCCAACGACATCCCGCCCTCGCAAGCACTGTGAGACTCACTGGCCACCTTCTTCCACCGAATGATCGCTGACATCCACGACAGCTTCAACACCACGACCGCCCAGACTACACCAGACTCCACCTCCCCTGCGAACACCACCAGCACCAACCACCTGACCTCCTGGTCCAACGTCAACGACGACAAGACACTCAAGGTCATGAACTCCATTCACTCAGTATCTCCGTCAGACCCGTGCCCACACCAGGTATTCAACAAAGCAGACTCAGCCATCGCACCCCAACTACGGAAGGTAATCAACATCTCTTTCGAAACAGCGACATTCCCAGAAAGCTGGAAGCACGCCGAAATTAACGCCCACCTCAAGAAGCCCAAGGCAGACACCAAGGACCTCAAGAACTTCTAGCCCATCTCCCTGCTCCCGTTCCTGGCGAAGGTCATAGAGAAAATAGTCAACATACAATTGGCCCGCCACCTCGAAGATAACAACATCTTGGTCCCATCACAGTCCGGATTCAGATGAAACCACAGCACAGAGACAGCCCTCATCACCGCACAGACGACATCAGGCACCAACTAGACAACGGCAAAACATCAGCCCTCATCCTCCTGGACCTGTCAGCTGCCTTCGGCACGGTCTTCTATCGCACCCTAAAGACATGCCTGCAAGAAGCCGGAATACAAGAAAAGGCCCTCGACTGGACCACGTCCTTCCTCTCTGGCAGAACTCAGAGCCTCCGCCTCCCACCCTTCCGATCCGAAGCCACCAACATCATCTGCGGCGTCCCCCAGTGCTCATCCCTCAGCCCAATGCTGTTCAACGTCTACATGGATCCCCTCGCCCAAGTGGCCCGCCACCACGACCTCAACATCATCTCCCACGCCAACGACACCCAGCTCATCCTCTCCTTCACCAAGGACCCACACACCGCCAAAACCAACCTCCACAAGGGAATGAAGGCTGTCGCCGACACGATGAGAAGCAGCCGTCTGAAACTGAACTCGGACAAGATGGAGGTCCTCATCCTGAGACCCACCCCCTCAGCTTGGGACGACTCCTGGTGGCCGACCACACTGGGACCAGCACCAACATCCACCGACCATGCAGGCAACCTAGGAATTATCCTCGACTCCTCCCTCTCCATGTCTAAACAGGTCAACGCCGTCTCCTCCTTCTGCTACAACACCCTCTGCATGCTGCGCAGGATCTGCAAGTAGATCCCAACCGAAACAAGAAGAACGGTGACACAGGCTCTCGTCAGCATCAGACTTGTCTACGGCAACACACTCTACGCAGGAATCCCAGCCAAACACCTACGATGACTACAACGCATCAAAAATGCCTACGCCCGACTGATCCTCAACGTCCCCCACCGTAGCCACATCACCCCCATCTGAGAGACCTACACTGGCTCCCCGTCAACAAGAGGATCACCTTCAAGCTCCTCATCCACGCACACAAAGCACTCCACAACACTGGACCAACCTACCTGAACAGCAAACTCAGCTTCTACACTTCCACACGCCAGCTCCGCTCTGCCAGCCTCGCCGCTCGCCCCGGCATCCAACAAACAACCTCCGGTGGCAGATCCTTCTCCTACCTCGCCGCCAAGACCTGGAACACCCTCCCTGCCCGCCCACGGCAGACCCAAGACCTACTCACCTTCAGAAGACTCCTCAAGACCTGGCTCTTCGAGCATTAGCAGCACCCCCCCCCCCCCTCCACCCAGCGCCTGAGGCCCTCACGGGAGAGTAGCGCTCTTTACAAATACTTTGATTGATTGATTGATTGATTGATTGATTGATTGAAGTTGGATTTAACATTACTGTTTCAGAAATGTCAATTTGAGAAAGTGGACATTCCTCTGTATTTACTGCTCTGTGTGTCTGTCAGCCTGTCTTTAATACATGTATAGAGTGGGCAACAACTACATTTTGTGTATTCTCTCTAGACAGCCACAACACAGGAAAGATAAGTGTGTCTGAGTACATTTGAATTCTGATGGCCTTGCCTGGACAGGGTGGAACAGAGGGACTAACTTGTCACTTGAATAGGCTGTTCTGCTACAAAGTCACCCCCCCCCCCACATCAATGAACCTTTTGTCTATAAGTACTTGGTCTCTCACCCCCTAAATAAAGACACAGCTGGAGTTGCAACTGAAGTTGTGCCAGAAGAACTACTGTGCTGCTTAAAGAACTCAACTGGACTGCTTATCTGGAGAGCATGCTTTTCTGTTTGGTGCCCTGCTGCCTGCTGCTCTCTGACTCTTCTGAAGAAGAGCAGGACCCTGCCGTCCCTCCAAGTGAACTCCAAGGGCTTTCCTCCTGTTTTCTGACATCTCAGGGACACAAAAGACTGCTTGCAATCCTGCTGAAGTTGCTGGTCTCTACCATAAGTGAGTCTCACCCTTGCATGAGGTACCTACTCCAGTGCTGGGCCTCAGAAGTGGGTTTTTTCAGCTGTTTTGCTGGAAAATCAATGCATCATCACCACAGTGCTGATCATTACTAGAGCAGTGCCCATCATGCAGGTGTAGTGCCGTTCTGAAGACAGCAATGTGTGGCTTGATGGGGAAGCAGGCCCTGTCTGCAAGGTTCAACGATGAAGCAGTACTGATCAAAGGTCCCGACTGAGAGGTTCGACTTCACCTTGTGGACCCCACTGCAAGGTTTAATGATGATACAGTGTCCACCCGAGGTCTCGATCACCAGGCATAACTGTGACGCATCAACCTGCCTTTGTGAATTACAACTGAAACATCACCTTCACTGCGAGGAGTAGATCAACGTATTTCTTTGCTTGCAACAATGAAAGGTTTTTTGTTCACCGGGGCCTGTGTAGGTCCTGTAGCTGACCTGTTCTTCCACGAGGTCAGCCCGAACTTCGACTTTCTCCCAGTTCAATGCAACCTAAAGTAACCTTTTTGCGCTACTTGCTTCTAAGCACTTTAATACATTTATTTCTTTAAAGTTCAATATCTCAAATTCTATTAATTGGATTTTGGTCTTGTTTAGTTCAGAATATAATAATCTATATTTCAAAACCTGTATGGAGTCTATTTGTGCTGCATCCATTGTATTACTGTGTGTGTGTGTTACAAGAATACTTTAAACATTGCCTATTTAGACACTCCTGACTGCTCTCTGCAAATCTACAAGAGGGCAAGCACAGGTTATCTTTTAGTGTAAACCTAGCTTACCCTGACTGGCCTGGTGGGCCCTGCTTGGCCTGGGTGTATACCTCAGTCAACCAAAAATTCAATTTCTAACATTGGTGGCTGTGGCGGGGACAGGACTTGTGTTTGTGCAATACCATATAATAACTCATTGTTCACTACCACTCTCTACTGAGACCAATTCAAGCGTTTTTTAATTCTCCCTGTTCTGACAATATTCGATTTTTCCAAAGTCATTTTGCCCAAGCCCCATTTTTGCTGCAATGGCTGTTGTCCTGCCTGGCAATATTGAATTTGAGCTTGCCAATCTGATGCCAAACACAGTGGCCAGGCTCAAGGGGTTCTGCCAGGCTCAAGGGGTGTTCCATAAGCAAAGTGCCAGGTGGTAGAGCTTCAAAAAGCCTTAAGAGCATAGGCAGCATCCCACCCAGAAGGAGAAATGGATGAGGAGGATAGATCTGTGTCTGGGGGAGGATCAGAATGGGAGCTGACAGAGGGTGTCATGTAGCGCACAGAGGGGGGATACATTTCCTCACAGGATTGGCAGTCCACTCTACACCAGGCAGCAGTGTGTCTTTGAAGCTGGCAGACAGGAGGGAGGAGAGGAAACTCACGCTGGAGCATGCCAAGATTAACAGGGATTAAGCCCTGGCTAAATTGGGGAAAGAGCAAGCTCTAGAAGAGAAGAGGCTGACCATAGATGAAGGGAAGATGGCTATGAAATTAGCCTCAGAGAGCTGTATATTAGAGCCCTCCAAATGGGTTCAAGAAACAACAATATTGGTGGCAGCATACCTGCAGTGTCTTCACATGAGCCTAGTGGGCATTTTATCAAGGGGGCTTATCTCTGCTTGTTGGCTTTAAAAGCCAAGAAAGCGGAGATAAAATGATCTCCCTATTACCTAGCTGTCGCTAACACCAGTTAGCGACAGCTAGTAGGAGATAGCGACCATCTTGGGCCCCACTTTGCATGTCAGTGATATTTATCACTAATGACATGCAAAGTGGGCGTGCCAAGATGTTAGCGACTGGAAACAGTCGCTAACATCGCTATCTCCTATTACCAACTTTTGGAGATATTCGCGCTAAGCGCAAATATCTCCAAAAGCTAACACCTGCCCTTAGCAGTTCTTAGCCATGTTATCCAATGGGAGGTGGATAACATGGCTAAGAGCATTAGCTCAGAAATGCATGAATATCGCAGACTTTTCAGAGATATTCATGCATTGCGGACGATTTTTATCGCATTTGCGATAAACCTTGGTAATACCAAGGTTTATCTGCGATAAATATCGCCGCAGCTCTGCGGTAAATTTTTGTCTCTAACCAAGCAATAGTGATAATTATCGCTATTGCTTGGTAATATGCCCCTAGATTTCATATCCCAAAAGACATGGTGCCCAGTTATAATGTGGGGATGACATAGATACATGGTTGGCAAACTATAAAGTGGCTTTAAAAGTGCACAGGGTCCCAGAGGAGGTCCATAGAAATAACTTATGATGGTACATGCTAACGGTGGGGAGAAATACACTCCTTACATTAGAGGTGGAGTACCAGACCAAGTACACTGACATGAAGACAATTTTAGTCAGTACGTTTGGGCTTTCCCTTGAGAAGTATAGGCAATGATTCAGGATCAGTCCCAAACTCTCTACACAAACATGGGCGGATATGCTGGTAAGGCACTGAAGGGCTGGGTTAGTCGTAGCAAAGTTAATGATTATGAAGGGTTTACAACTTGTTTTTAACGGAGCACATTCTTGATACTTGTTATCCAGAGCTGCACCAACACCTGGTTGATAGCAAGCTTACTTACTGCAGGAATCTTGATGTGGAGGCAGACAACTGAGTCAGCACTGGAGTATCCAATAAGGTATCTAGGAGGACTTCCAAAAGGGTGGTCAAAGTTCCCTCAAGAAGAAGGAGGGGTGAGAGAACAAGGAGTTCTTTTCAGGCCCTAAAACAACTCACAGGGGAAATGGTTTAGTTCACATTCCTAGTCTGCCTAACAGAAGAAAACCTACCCTGACAAAAGCCAGAAGCCCAGACCTCTCAAGTGCTATGAGTGTGGTAAGTATGGACACCTCAAGGGGATCCCAGGTGTCCAAAAAGAGCACAACCTACCACTGGAGGAAAGTGTCCAGGGGTGTCTTGTATAGTGCTGGGGAGGGAGTGTGTCCTAGTTATGAGGGGAGTTTAGTGGGGTTAACATAGTGTTCCTGGCAGTGAGATGGTCCCTAAAATCCATGCCCCCAAATACTGCAAAGTATATGAAATGCGTCAATGAGTGAGGGCTTGAGACTCTGAGGGATACCGAACCCAGTAAGACTACGGTAAGTAGTCAGCTGGCTTTCCCAGAGCAGGTAATTCCCCTTGTATTCCATTAAGTTGTGGTGGCTGATACCAGAGATGGTAGCTATCCTCTGGCCCTTGTTAATTTTGAGTCGGGGTTCATATTTTCTGAAAATTTCAGTGAGCTGTGCAATGCCTGTGGATTGTTTATTAGGTACTGACCTTGAACACAATACCTGGAAGGAAGTGGAGCTCAAGGCTCATGTGGAGATTTTAGCGCTACTTAACTGGATCTGTGCTACCACACAGTCCATAGCTTCTCAGAATGGGATTCAAAATGTGCTGGAGTCTAGAACAATGGCACAGCCAGCTGCTAAGAAGGAGAGAGGCAGCGAGCATTGGAAACCAGCTCCTGAATATACCTCAGTATACGTTTATCAGTAAAACTATATCTCCTTGTAAATCTTATGGTAATTTTAATTAAAGTTGTGTTGTCTGTAATAGCAGTACGCTATCACAAAAAGAACAATTGATAGAGAGAATGCAGAACAGTGTCATACATTCACTCCAGTACAGAGATATGGGCTTAAATCCATCGTTATTTTTGTTCCTCTTGCCTTTCCAATTTGAACCCAGCCATATGCAAATCCGTCTTGACCCTGCGCCCATCACACCATGCATTCCACACTTTACCCTACTCCACTCTGCCCCACTCCACATCAATGCAGCCTACTCTGCACTTCTCCACACTACACCACTCTACTCCACGCCACTCCACACTGTGTCACTGCATTCTACTGTGGACCACTACACTCAACACCACTTCACTCTACACCATTCTACATTGCTCCACTCTACTCTATGCCAATACACTCTAATAACATGCTACTCATCTATGCACCCCTGCACTTTGTGCCACTGCACTCTACACCACTCCACTCTGTGTCACTCCTCTCTATGCCACTCTACTCTGCAACACTGCACTCTATGCCACTGCATTCTATGCTAATGCATTGTACTCCGTACCACTCCACTCTATATCAGTGCACTCTATGCCAATCCACTGTACACCACTTTAATTTACTCTGCACTCTACGCTAATCTACTTTTTTCCACTGTACTCTTCCATGCACCACTCCACTTTACTCTGAAACAGTCTCCTCTACGTCACTGCACTCAGTGCCACTGCACCAGATGCCACTGCACTCAGCACATTCCACAAATCATCACTCCACTCTGTGCCACTCCAGTCTGATCCACTTTACTGTGTGCCATTGCACTCTGCTCTGCACCACTGCACTCTATTCTACATCAATGCACTTCATGCTAATGCACTCTGACCACTTTACACAAAACCAATACACTCTACACCACTGCACTCGATGCCAGTCTACTCTGCACCACTGCACTCTATGCCACTATACTCTACTCTGCAATACCTTATGTACCTGCACTATACATCACTGCAATCTACACCATTGTATTTTACGTTGCTGAATTCTATGCCTATTCTACTCTGCACCCCGGAACTCTACGCCACTGTTCTCTGCACCACTCTACACCACTGCACTCCATGCCAATGCATTCATCAGTTGGATGTTGTAGTGTAGGAACCATTTAAGGCTGTGATACGGGGTGTGGGGTGGCGGCTGTGGCTGGACATAAGAAGGAAAAACAGAAACACCTTGAGACTAATGAAAGTGAGAATTTGGCCCTTCAGTGGGACCTGGTTTCCAAGAGGTCATCAAGGACCTCGCATAAATTGGCTCACTAAAGGGCCACCCGCACAGGATCTATTATATTGGCGATTAAGTGAGTAAGTTCCTGCCTTAGCTTGATAGGAGAGAACTGGTGAGTAGATGAGTTGCAGAAATAGTGGATGATAATGCTGTCCATCATCGTGATAGAGTTGGTATCGCAGACACTTTTGCAACTTATTTTGGCAAAGTTTATTCTCCTGTGTCCTCCTTCGCGACGGAGGAAGCAGCGGAGTTGCTCGCTACGCTATCACTGCCGTGTCTATACTCCCAAGAGGTAGCAGAGCTGGATGTAATCTCTAAGGCCATCTTCTCCTTGCGGTCCAGAAAGCCCATGGGCCCTAGTGGACTCCAGAGTGAACAGTATAAGACCGCTGCTTCAATTATTGCCCTTTATCTGCTGCGCATATACAATGCCAGTGTGCAAGAGAACGTTCTCCCAACTTCGCAACGTTTGGCCAATATAATCGTCATTCATAAGCAAGGGAATCATCCAAATCAATGCTCTTCCTACCAACCTATTTCTCTCCTTGACCCTGAGGTCAAAATCTTGGCCAAAACCTTCTTCCCAAACTGATTCATCCGGACATTATGCTAGCCAAAAATACAGCCCTTAATCTGTGTTGCTTGTTCAGGGTACTGGGGCGGGCCTCCACTATACAGGAGGACTCGGTTATTAAGTCCCTGGATGCCAAAATGGCATTCAACATGATTGAATGGCCTTTCCTTTTTGCAACATTGAAAAGGTATGGTTTCAGAGATCGGTTTCTAGCTTGGGTACATCTCCTCTATTCGAAACCCATGGCAAGAATTGCAGTGAATGGAAGTAGATCGGCAGTTTTTGAGTTGAGGCGCGGCACACAATAGGGATGCCCATCGTCACCCGGGTGCTTGAACCTCTTGCTTTATGGCTGAGGGGGAACCCTGGGATTGGTTGACTAAACTGGTTGCTGGAGTGGATGGACATAGTGTCCCTTTATGAAGATAATATTTTGCTTTATCTTGCCAATCCCCGATCTTCGATCAATGAAGTGCTTCACGTCTTTACTCTATTTAAAAAATATTCCGGCTATACTATTAACTGGGATTAGTCCCTAATATATATCCTGAGTGGACACCCTCTGCTTCTTCCGTTGAGTTGTGGTGCTAAAATTGTTACTGATGGCTTCCGATATTTGGGAATCTACATTACAACAGATGAGGCATTTTGTTTATCAAGCGTAATCTGCTGACCCCCCTTCAGGATCTCAGGACGGATGTACAGCATTGGAGGACTCTTCCTCTTATGCTTCTGGGAAGAGCAGATCTTTATAAAATGATGGTGCTCCCTTTATGCGTTGCAGAATACACCACATGTAGTCCCAGCTCAGTATTTTATTCTGTTGAGCCCGAAGTCTGCAACCTTTCGTGAAACAACTGCACACCCCGAATAGCCTTCGCCAAGCTTATTAGGAGCTGGTATGATGGCGGCATTGTTTTACCGTCCATCAGTGAGCATACTACTGGGCCTCACAACTGATTGCCCTCAATCACTGGATGCACTGGCCAATTGATGACCCTGCATATTGGAGGGATATGCATAATATGCTACTGGGTACTTATTTGAGGGCAATGTATGAAGTGTCAAAACTAGAGCCTAAGTTCACACCGACCTCCATGACGGTCTCCGTCTAGCACCTCGCGAATTCAGCGTTGGGCTGGAAGGGTACAATTGCGCCGGCAACTCCATTGCTTGACTCCCGTCACCCGAGCGTACTCGGGCAGCAACCTGGATTTGATAAATGGGATTTGGTTGGCTTGTGCAGGGTGGGCGAATTGTGGGTAAGGGTGGTATGGTGTCTTTCAGTGATTTGCAGTGGCAATATCAATTACATGATGGAGAGACTTTTCGCTATCTTCAGGTGTGAAGTGTACTAGCCAAGGTGCTTCCTAAAGGTAGGAACTACCGGTGTCTTCTCCTTTGGAAGACAGGCTATTGGATGACTATCTACCCAAGAAAGCTGTATCGCTCACATATCGTAAAATCCAATACAATTCACCTTACACCCTTGACAAAGTCTGTACAAAGTGGTGCCCTGATGTGTTTGAGCGTTTTACCGAGGAATGGAGGGAGGCACTGGTGTCGTCCCGTGAGATTGCAATTTTCTCCTGGTTTAAATTGATCCAACTTAAGCTATTGCCCAGGGCTTTTTACACAAAAATGTTTGTTCAAAATAGGCCTTCTGGACTCTCAATTATGTCCCCATGGCTGCGGCCACGTAGGTAAGTATTTACACCAATGGTGGGACTGTCCGATTCTTCAAAGCTATTAGGGGGAGCTCATCTCCGCTATATCTCAGACTTGCTGTAAAGAAGTGGAAGCCACCCCGAAGTTGTGTCTCTTGAACATTTGGGATGCCACTGATCTGTCCAGACCTGAGCAGCTGTGGGTCACTTTGGGATGCATGGTGGCTAAGTACAACATTGCCAGAACCTGGAGGACAGGAGTTGATTTGGAATGTGCTGATTGGGAGTCCGATATGGACGGGGCGTGCAGGCTAAGAGAGTGGTGTATGAAAGGAGAGGTTGCCCGGGTAAATGGATGAAGATTTGGGCCTCCTGGAACAAGAACAGAGGTTGGCTGTGCACTCCTTTTACTGTCATCTCTCCGTTTGCTGTAGATAATGAAACATTGTGATTGTGTTTCGCGGGATTATCCGCAAATATGAATCCTTCAAATTTAGGCTTCATTCTGATATACTATTGGTAAAGTCCACAATTATTTTAGTTGACCACTTTTCATTTATTTTATATAGTATATTTTAATGATGGTTTGTTTTGTATTTGATTGTTTTTTCAATAAATAGAATTAAAAAACAAAACAATGCCCAGCCTTGCGCTAACTATGGTGAAAAGATGAGCCTTCTGCATCTAACATGGTATTTTTACAGTTTCCAGTACAAATTCCAACTGGCAGCGCCTTCACAAGTGTATGTCCTGCAACGTGTGATTTGACATTAATCGTCAATGCTCACATATTGTGTGTGTGTGACATACAACATTACACACTATTCTAACAATATACTGCACGGTACTGTACAGTGGCATACGAAACACAGTCTTGGGCTCAGTACAAGTCTCAATAAATTATTCCCATGCTCTATCCTAATTTAGCACTAGGTAGCACTTAGGAATGCATAGCATCACCTTGGGACATCTGATCACGCTTGACTGGGAGAAAGTCAAAGTTTCAGCCTGGCCACGATGGAGACCTGCTCAGATACTCCTTGTGGTATGCCTTGGTTGAGATTTTATCTTCCAACTCAGACACCTTTCTAGAGCTTTTTCTGCCGGGGTCCCTCAATGCTCTTCTCTAACTGTGTTCAGTGAGGGTTTGCCGACTTGCTTTTCCAAACTTTGGAAGTTGGACCTCTGGAGCTTTCCAACTGGATATACCAGCAGGGCAGGCCGGCTCACAGTTAAAGGTGGCTTTTGTAGTTCAGTTGGTCCCCTTATGGAGCTTTTTTCCAAAGTTGCTCCGAACTTCTCCAAACTCCTAGAACTTATCCCTGAATTTCCTCTTGAGGGTCCAAAGTGTCCAAAACACAATCCATGGGTCTGGAATCTCCAAGATGGCTCGTGAAAAGTTGGGACCACGATTCCCATAATGTGCCTGGACAAAACCCTTACTGATCCCCTAGACGCACTTCAGGCAAGGGATTCTTGGTGGTGATGGTCCAGGTGAGCTCTGTTAACCTGTAGCTTGCAGGGATGCCACTCTGTATTCCTCTTGAAGCAAGCTACATCCAATGAGCTGTAGTTCCAGATAATGCAGCAGGTCCAGTCAGTCAGAAAGCAAGGCCTGATGGTGCAAATCAAGTTTCCAGCTTGACAAGCCTTCTTCTACATTTAGTTTCACGCAGCAGATCTGAGAGGCTCTGCTCTCACATATTTATTCAGTTTTCTCTTGGGTCAAGTAGGAGAGCTTTCGTGTCCAATGAGGTGCAGGGAAACACCCCCAGAACATGACAAAGTGTAGCATAATCTTCTTCCAGAAAACACTATTCCTCCAAAAGGCATCATGGCAGCAGAGGTGCATGAACTAGTCTCACCAGCCTCAATTATGGCTCATTTCCATAGCTCTCCTCCCTCAAACATTCCAGCATTAAGTCTGTCATCTGGCTGGGTTAGCGGGCTGGGGGTAGATGCACATGGCATTCTTTGCCTGTCCTATTCCTCGTTTAATGCTCCTGCTTTATGACCCCTCCCCACTGCGCTGGCATTCCAGGTGAGCTGCTTCTCACTTCATCAAAGCAGCCTGGCGAATCCTGTTGACTTTGACCAATCAGGGGAGACCACAAGAAGGCTGAATTTTGGCTTGCAGGCAAGAAAGCAGACAAGAAAGTTATATAACTTCCTTTCTGCATGTTTTAGGACAAATCCAACAATAGCATATTGTTGGATTTATCAATACCATTCCCCAAGTCCTTGAATGATATGTTATAATAATTCCTAGCAATAGTTATGGATTTGTGGACTATTATCAGCTTATCCTATGGGGCTAGGTGTCTACAGTGGGGACATTGAAATGTGATTTTCTCCATTACCAGGGCACATAAAACATTTTTTATAAAAGCCCTACTAATAGTTACATGGCCCCCATCCCTAGTACACCTAAGGTAGACCTTAGGGTTCTAAAATGTGCAAAGATAGTGTAGATACTCACTTCACAGTGCTCATAGCACCAAAGTTGAGTTTAGGAGGCACTTTTCTACAATTGGCAAAGTAAAATGTGCAATTTCTCTAGCCCCAGGGGATATAAAAAATTTTGTATAATGCCCCCTTTAGAATGATATGCCAACACCCACCCTGGGACACCAGTGGGAGACCCTGTGGGTATCTAAAATGCCAATATATTGTAGTTTCTAACTTTTTAAGTGCCCCTACCACCAACGTCGGGTTTAGGCACAATATACATTTGAAAGCTGTGCTGCGACCTCAGGCACTCTTGAGTGCACACGGGGCATCTGGCCTCTAAACTGTCATGCCCTATTATATAATAGGGAATTATAGGTACTTTTAATCCCCTTGTCCTATTATCTACTAGGGACTTATAAGGCAGGTCATTACAATTACAAGAGTACCCTAATATATAGTGTACCACCATATATGTGTGTATTTTCACTGTGTTTTTAAAATAGAACTGGTCCTGGTACTGGTTAGACCCAGCCCAGGGCCAGTCAGAATCAGTTATCACCAGTACTAGTCAGCAACAAATGGGGGTGCAAAGGATGACTTTGCAACAACATGATTTTAATAAGTGCCTCAAGGGCACTTGTAATGTGGTGTGTGCATTCTCGAGACTGTTATAAAATGTATTAAAATCATGCATACTCAAGTGGTGTTTGCACCTGTCCACATCAGACACGCGCCCCTTCACATAAATGATTTGGAGGGTTGTACTATTAGGCACAAACCAATTGTAATGCTGCGTGAGGGTCAACTGTCTGTGCTTAAACCCTTTGCAAAATTAAGGTGATCATTTGCACCGTAAAATTCTGGATTGGGACATCTGAGCGCCTCTGCAAATCTTTTCTGAATCTGGGTCTGAATGTTCTATTAAACATTCCGCTAATACAGATGATACGCAGCTGGATGTAGGAGAGTAAATTTGCCAGCATTTTTCCCTCTGCCGATATCATTTTGTAATCTGCAGTGCATTCAAATTCTAGATGGGGTGTCTCAACTTTTCATTCTTCTATGAAGATATGTCACATATAGTGATGGAAAATCTCTGAAGAAAGCACAACATAGAACACAAAATTATATATTTGTTAAAATGGGGCATTGCTTAGTTTTTGTGGAGTTTCCCAGCATAAAGTGACTTTGTGTCTGCTTCATGCTGGTTGCATTTATTCTGCTGGAGGTTTTACATGAGAATGGCTGATGACCAGTGAAAGGCGAATGACTTGACTGGATGGTTGAATGTTCGGGCCAGTAGGATTGTTAAAGGTCTTACTGAGATTGTTTCAGGGCTAGCTAGCAGAGGGTGACTGAGGATGACTGAAAATGAACTCATAGTTGGATGATTATGAAAGGTCCAACTGAGGGCCCGAGAGCCAGCAGACTATTTGTGATATTAAACTTTAGGTCATTTTAACTGCTAGCTGAGGATTTCCCAGGGGACAGAAGTAAAAGTTCTAAGGGGCAGATTTACTTCTCCCTTTTCCACATTTACACCGCTGTTGCAAGACGGCGTAAACGTGGTGCATCCCTACGAGGCATTTACAACGTGACGCATCTATGGAGATGCGTCACGGTGTAAGACCCTGCGCCACACGAAACCTGCGTCAGGTTTCATGTAGGCGTTCCGGTGCAGGGGGGGGCGTTCCGTCCCAGGAACGCCCCTGGAAAGTGACTCAGTGAAATCTACAAGATTTCACTGAGTCACTTTCTACATCAATTCCTTACGCCTGCTTGAAGCAGGTGTAAGGGTGATGCACCATGCAATGTAGGCGAGGCCCCTGTGCATTGCAGGAGTCATGTCGCACTTGCGACATGACTCCAGCAATGCGCCGCTCGTACGCCAAAAGATGCGTCACGCATCTTCCCTGCCTTGCACCATGGTACGCCGCATTGTAAATGCGGCGCACCATGGGTGGCGGAGCTGTGGCGCACTGTGGCGCACATTAACTGGCGCATCCCTGGGGATGCGCCAGTTAACGTAAATCTGCCCCTAAATGTTAGGTGGCCTTGAGGTAAGCCCTGAAAGGTGACTTGGAAGTTCTGGGGATGACAGAGATCTGAGCAAGAGATCAAGGAGACAACCCACCCAGCAAGAAGGCGTCTACACCCACCCTCTCTTCAGCATACACTATTGGGGTATGGATGCCTCTGAAAAAATGTCTTGCACTTACTCTATCTCCAGATGCGCACGAAACACATTTGGATATGAGACTTCTGCCTCTCCCAGCTGCCTGCATGCACCGTTGGGCTGTTTTGCTCTGTCCTGATAATAATGTTCCACTTGTGAGGTAAGAATACTTAGCTGTTTCTTCGGATATGCCTGTTGTAAGAAAACCTTGGACTGAAGCTACCTGTGCTGTGACATTTTAGTGTGCCAGAGGGAAGGTGACAATGCTGGTGCTCCCTGTCAACTAATGTTTCATGTTTGGAGGTCATTTATGTTGTGCTTATTCTGCTATCTTCGATTTTAGTCCAGACAAGTAATCCTCAACTTGTAAAATGCCATTACAGCAGTATTCAATGTTAACTGTTAAATATTTCTGGAAGATTGTGTAACATAGGTGAGTCAACCAAATATTTTTTTTTAGTTAAGGAATTTCAGTGTAAGACCATTGTAAACCCCTGAAAATGTGTCCTTGCTCAAATAAAACCCATTCTAAAGCATACATTTGTGAAGAAACATTGCCATAGAGGTAGCTAGCCTTCTAGCAAGCACCACTGGCCCTGACCCCTGCATTTATAGGCCGGATAGCCATGCAGCCCTGAGCTAAAGGGGCATAGTGACCAACTGAGAACTTTCACCTCCACTTGTTAGGCTGGCAAAATGACTTTTAGGGAAAAAGGAAGAGAGTTGAAGGACTGTAGGGGCGTGTGGTTAACTGTTAGAAATGGCAAGGTTGCAGACAGTGAATGGATGACATAGGCTATTTGGAGAGCGCGGAGGAAGGGCTTTGTGACAATATATGGGACAGTTGACCTGAAGGAGATGAATGTATTTGTCAGATTTGTAATGCGCGTAGCTGCCCCAGCAACGGGGAGTCCCAGCGCAACCACAGACCCTAGACGAGAACCGAAGGAAGAAGATAAAAGTGAAACAGGGAAAAGCCAGGTATTTATGGCTTTTCGGAAGGCCAGGTGGTTCTGGATTGCTGGATTGATGGAAACAGGGAGTGAATGAGGAAGCCAATGGGTAATAAGAGAAGGAGAAGAGGAGAGGAAATGCTAAGAGGTTGTAGCATGACAGGTAGAGGTACGACCAGGTGAAGCATGATGTATGATAAAGGACTAGCTAGTGTACGACAAGTGAACAGTACTCTTGCAATAGCGAATTTGGGACCTTGGTGGAGAATAAAAGGAAAGTAGAAGGACTTCATAGATTGCATATTCATGCTCAGATTCTCCTAAATGACTTAATCATTTTGATTCCTGTAACTGTGCACAGTGCATCATGGGTGGTTGAGAGAGGAATGCTGAGGAAGAGGTACAGAAAAAAAGAAATACAGAAGAGGAGAAAGTCAAAGAGCAAAACGTTGACAGAAAGAAGCGTAGAAGAAGAGTTCAAGGGAGAAAGACAGAGAAAGACTAATCAAGATGTGTAATACTGAAAGGAAGGTTAGAGACAAGAGAGAAACCCATTAGTGGTTAAAATTTTAGGGCAAATGGACAGTTGTTGTTGTGTCTGTGGGGCGCATCTACGATTGTTTCATGCAACATTATTATATGGTTCCCACAAGTTAGGTAGGATTGTGTATTGGGGCAAAAGAAGCTTCTGAATATGGGAACTCAGTTCACACACACCATCAAAAATGTTGGTGTAAGGAATAGAATTCTTGGTTGGCTGAGGTATGCAAGCAAGCCAGACAGGAACCAACACCATCTTGGGCATCAGTCTGTTGTCTCATGCCCGCAAGGGTTGGGCACTCCGTCTGTGCCCTACATAACTCCTCCTTGATGTGTCCTCCTTCCACATGCCATACAGAAAGCTCAGAAGGTCACCAAGGGTAGCAATGTCCTCCTCAAAGGGTGCCCAATCCATCTCACTCAAGGTATATTTAGGGACTGGTTTACCATGCCCTCTGCCTCTACTCTTTCTATCAGCCCTTTTTGACTCCCATCCTGGGAAGCTATGGAACGTTAGGTGGCACAGATCCAGTCAGGTGACCATAACATCTCCACATGAGCCTTGAGCTCCACTTCCTTCCAAGGTATCACCCAAAAAACAGTACACAGGCATGTCAGGTTTCACTGAAACTTTCAAAAGACCTGCCCTCCCACTCAAACAAAAGAAGGGCAACGAGCTAGTGATGTTCTCTGTTGTCAACCACCTCAACCTGGTTGAATACATGGGTAATTACCTGCTCTGGGGAAACCAGCTGACTTCTTACCATAGTCAGAAAAAGTTCCCCTTTGGGCAACCTAGTATATCAAAACACATATACATTCATTCACAAAATCATATCACCAGAACATAACACCACCACCATCGAAGGCCAAGTGCTAAAAAAATACAGGTATTTTATTAGATACAGTACAATACTTGGAGACCATGCAAGAACAATTGTTTCTAGTCATACATAGAGGCCAATAAATCAGACCAAATTCATTGTTATGATATTTGATTTTTGTTCAATAATTATAACAATAATAGCAAATGTCAATCCCAGTGTATAGTATGCCTGTTAACAATAGGCGTCAATGCATTTCGGTGGATATTGCTGCTTACACACCACCTTCTTCAGGACAAATGACAATATATCCCATAACATAATCAGAATTTGTACAAGATCACATAGACAAAGACATAAAATAAAAACTAAAAACAGTGTTGTTGGAATTTGGCACTTTTTGCAGGGTCATCTCGGAACTTTTTGCCTTCCACCTGTAATTTATCTGACATGTTTTTGTTGGTTTTATGACTTTGGGCACTTTACCACTGCTGATCAGTGCTAAAGTGCGTATGCATGCTTCCTTGAGAAGATTCTCATAGATAAACGAGGGGGTAACATGGAGCTAAAATGTAAAGCTAGGGAGCAGGGGTAGATTTCGCGATTTAACACTGTGTGAAATGGCCATATTTTACCAGTGTTAGAAATGGGATTTCTGGTTGGCTAGGGCTTGCGCCAAAGCCAGGCCGAAACCACCATTTCTAAGGTAGGGCAAGGAAGTCACCCACCAAGACAACCCCTGCTCACCCTATTGGTAGCTTGGCACGAGCAGTCAGGCTTATCTCGGAGGCGATGTGTAAAGCACTTGAGCACGCACCCACCAGCAACAACTTCCAAGGCCCCCCACAAAACGATCTCCATAGCCTTTGTATTGAAAAACACATTAGATAGGAACACACACTTTACAATGTGCCAACAGGCATGGGCAGAATTCACAGGGGATTATGTACAGGACAGGGCCACAGAAACCACTGTCAGGAATATGCACTTAGTAGAACTAGCACTTAGAACATTTAACAATCAAAAGCTTCACACATGATACATAGAACATTCAGAGGTGTAGGAAAGACACATGATGTATAAACATACATTCAGTGGTGTAAGGAACAAGGCACATGATGCATCAAAACACATTCAGATGTGCAGGAGAAACACATGATGCATAAACACACATTCAGAGGTGTAAGGAACAAGGCACAGGATGCATCAACAACACATTCAGAGGTGCAGCACAGGAGAACACATGATGCATAAACACACATTCAGAGGTGTAAGGAACAAGGCACATGATGCATCTACAACACATTCAGAGGTGCAGCAAAGAACACTTCGCAGAAATCACATTAGCACAGAACTTATAACTATACCAAGGCCAACTGGCCTCACTGGGGCTAAGATGCCCTATGTCTCAATGTCAGGACAGGCTGCAGGTAGCCAAGAACACCTAAACGTGGCAGCTGCCCACGAAGTGCTGGGCAGCTGTAGATGATGGGGCCAACGTTGGAGCCTCGCAGGCTCTGAACAAATATGCAAATGGCAGAGCCTCTCTGGCTCAAAAACAAAGAATACCCCCAGAGCCTTTCTAGGCTCTAAACACAACTGGGGAGTGGGGAGCCTTCTCAGGGCTCTAAATCAACAATGCCCCCGGGTGCTGTGGAGCCTCGCAGGCTCTGAAGAACAAATGCCCCCTCGAGCCTCACAGGCTCGTAAATACGAAGGGGCACGCTGAGCCTCTCGGGGCTCGACAACTAGGATGCTAGGGCTGAGCCTTGCAGGCTCTGAACAAATGTGGCACTCAAGAGCCTCTCTGGGCTCGTGACAACTGATGCCCCCTGAGTATCTCTGGCCTCATGACAACTGTAATGCCGCCTGAGGCTCGTGGGCTCTTCAAAACAATTGTGGCGCCTTAAGGAGCCTCTCTGGCTCTGACACCATATGCTCCCACGAGCCTCGTGGGCTCTCGAGGATAATGGGGGCACTCACGAGCTTCTCAGGGCTTGCCAAACAAAATATGCCCCCGAGCATCTCGTGGGCTCAAAAAGCCATGGGGCCTCGCGGAGGCCTCTCGCCCCCCCACAAGTACTCTGCACCACTGGAGGGGGGGCAGGCACCGGCAATATGCCCTGAAGCCCCCCCTCCTTCCGCACACACTCACCGGCTCTGGGGTGGTCTGTGGCTCTCTCCTCAGTGGCGGTAGCGCTCGGCGGGGCTCTCTCTCCTCATGGTAGCCATGCCTTGACCATGCGCTCGCTTCGCTTTGGTCTTCACCCGGTCCTCCATCTCGGGACCGGGACTCTGGGTGGAGCAGCAAGGCTCCGGGACATTTCTCTCTCTGGGGCTCCCTCCTGGTCATGGGAGCCCCGCGACATTTGGCATCTTGTTACTGGTGGCCCCGGGGCTCTCCCCAGCTCACGGGAGCCCCGGGCAGCCATCACTCGACAACCTCTCCTCACCGGAGTGCGGGGTGGGCTCCCGTCCGCTTTCGGTTTGACTGGAGCACTTCCGGGTGTCCCTCGGTCCCGCCCCCGGCCTGCCCGACTTCCTGCGGTGGGCCAGGCGGTGGCGGGGACAGTTGCGCGGGGCAATGCCGGGTGGGCACCGGCTTTAAAGATAAGTAAAGCGCTCCAAAGCGCTAGCAGTAAAATACAGTGCTCTCCAGCGCTATAAGTAATCAACAGCACCCCCAGGCGCTTAGGGGTGAAATAAAGCGCTTCCTGGGGCAAAATAAATCGCTCTCAGCGCTAGGGGACAGATCAGCTCCAGAAGGGTAAAAGTGAAGCGCTTCTCAGGCGCTAGGGGCCCCCCCAAAGTCTAGGATCCTCACAAGATGGAGCAAGCAGCTCCCAAGAACCAGGAAAAGTCCTCCAGCCTCCCAGTCCAGCAGGCATCCAGGCAGCCAGAGGCTGGGCAGGGCCCAGGGATGCAAGCCTTCCCCAGGGCCCCAGCAGCACGCCCCTGGTAGATTCGAGGTAGAAACCAGAACATTTTGGAAGGAGACACAGCCCCTTTTTATACATTGAATTCCTTTGTCTAAAGGTGCAGGGTGGGGGAAGAACCAGTCGCAGCTGGTCGGGGAGCACCCTTGATGTTCTCAGCCCCTCACTCTATTCACTGGCAGGGCTAGGGACATTAGACGCACCACAGGGGGCTGAGTCAGCGTTGTGTGGGGAAAGCCCAGCCCTATTCAGGACCCAGGTGCACTCCTCTCCTCACATCAGCATGCTAATCTTAACACTCACCACCGGGCAGACCCATCATGACTCATGGAGCCTGGTATCACAGCCAGCCCCAGCCAATCACACGCCAGCACCTTTACAGCACATGCACAGCCATGTCTAGAAGTGGCACTTCCACACTAGACACATACACGCCGCATACATACATTCCCCATGCATTCCTATGGGAGGGCAGGCCAACCTCACCACACGCACTCAGAGTGCGCACGCACTTTCCACTGGGACACAGTGAAAGTGCGCAGAAACCAAAAATCACTACTGCTGGGTCACCATTAAAAGCAAAAAGTTTAGGGGTGAACCTGCCAGAAGGGCCAAGTCCAACAACCAGGATCTTTAATTACAATTTCAAAGACCCCAAACATGTTACCTGCTCCTATTGGAAATGATAGCTTATTAAATGTAATAATCTAACTAAAATGTTATCCTATGGGAGAGGTAGACCTTGCAGTAGTGTAAACGAATTTCAAAGTTATTCACTACCAGGACGCATACAACTTAAAATTACATGTCTTACTTTTAAATACATTGCAGCCTGCCCTCAGAGCTGTCTAGGGCATACAGTAGGGGCAACTTCTATGTATTAAATCAAAAGGTTTGGACCTGACAAAATAGTTTGTCATGTTCATATAGGAAGTTAAAACTGCACATTAAGGCTAAAATGGCAGGTTGAGACATGTTCAAAGGGCTACTGAAGTGCTGCAGGCCCACTTGTACCTTTTAATTTACAGGCACTGGGTTCCTGTAGTACCACTTTACTCAGGACTTATAAGAACATTAAATATGCCAATTAGGGATAAGCCAATGTTACTATGGTTTAAGGAGTGAGCAGCCGTGGTAATGTGTGCAGAGTCCTATGGCCAGCTAAAAGATGGAGGAGGAAGGCAAACAATTAGGGGTGAAGATCACTCTAAGGCTGACATGTGTAACACTTTGGGGCTTATTTACAAGCCCCTTGCGCCGCTGGTGCGTCACTTTTTCCCATAGTAAAAGTGACGCACCAGTGGCACAGTGGGCTTGTAAATAAGCCCCTTTGTATTTACTAAACCACTCATAGTCACGCAACCCGACCCAAAATCACAATAAATCTGGGATAAGGTGTCTTAAGATGTTCTGTTGCTTACTTGTAAAGCTCTTAGAGCCCACAATAACATCGTCTCAAAGCATCAACAGAGAGGGAAAGAAAAAAGAGGGATACAGAAAGAGGTTGGAGCTTCCATCCTCTTTCTGTATCCCTCTTTTTTTCTTCCATTATAGAAGTACACAAAGAAGAGGCATTAATAAAAGAGCCATGTGGATGACAAGAGTATTCCCCAGGACATTGCTATGTCATCAAACGGAACAGCAGTGCTATAGGTTTGACCAGTCTAAGGCATCTGACCAAAAGGAAAAGATGGGTAAAAAAAGCAATAAACATTGACTGGAGGGCTGAGGAGAGGGAAAGGAGCTGATATCAGGGCTCAGAATTGCAGCATGAAGAATCAGGGATAAAGAACATTGGTAATCATGGTACAATATTCAATGAGCTCCACAAAATTGAGCCTCATGAGCCTCTTCCTCTAAATTACCTTTTGCTGTGTACCCACGTCAAAATATTGAGAGTGGGAGGAAAACCTCAGCTTTTGGGAATACACAGATCATGAGAGTCTCTAACAAAGGTTTAAGGAGGTGAGCAAGAGGGTCAGTGTTTGTTGCCGCTTCCTGCTCTGACGAGATAGGTATAGGCAATTCTATTGTGTTCTCACACTATGATTACATCAGTTTATCCTTGTAGGAAGGTGGATATTTGACTATGGTTGCCCCCAACTTTTTGCCTGGTGTTTTGCTGGTTTTTCGACTTAGTTGACCTGGGGCCCTGCTATTCAGGACCCCAGGCCCACTGCTCTCTCTGTAAAATGGATTCCATGTGCTCTAGGTACATATCTAATTGGATACTGAGTCACCTTATCAGTCCTTGTACAGTGTACCTTAGGTACCCAGGGCATAGGTGCACCCAGGGCCTACCAGGGGCTGCAGCATGTATTATGCCACCCCTGGCTGGCCATCCAAATCTGACACAACTGGCTGATCAGTCAGCTGGGGCAAAGTGGTATATTCACCCTTTGCTTTAGATATAGTATCCCTATAACTAACCCTAAAATGGACACATATATTCCTATCAGTCACTCCTATGGCAGGCCTTATCAATCCTGAAGGCAGAGTGCTTGGAATTATGTGAGATGGTGCTCTGGCATGAGCTGAGCCCGTTTGCAGCTTGCGGAACCAAGTCCTAATAGCTGTTCCATGATAACGCTATACCATATACTCTTAAGTGCATTATGAACCCGCGGTCAAATGCTAACTTTGGCATAGCATTATCAAAACATGTCGAGTAAGGTGTCATACGAATTGGAATACTACCCCTCGCCAATTCTGGCGAAAGGGGTAGCATTCCAACCTTCTAGAGGGACACGACATGTATGTAACTGTGAACCCCGGTTAAAGTTAACTCGAGCCTCAGCATCACAAAATGGATGCTGCAACCACAGACACAAGTCTGACCTCCTGCTGCTGGGAGTCCTTCCAGCGAGGGAGGCTCGGACAAAGGGTTTCCTGCCTTGGGAGGTGCTAGCACCACCTCAGACAGGATTTTGTGTATTAGGTAGGCCAGGGCTGAAAGGAATGAGACATGCCTGGGGCACACAAGGTGTCCCTGTGCATATGGCGGTCTAAACCAGTTCCTGGGGCACTCCATCCCCAGACCTGGCGCAAGACCGGACAAAGGAAAGGGGGTGTAACCACCCCCCTTCCTGGTCCCACCCAGAGGAGGGACCTAGTCATAGTGCAGCCCCCTTTAGGAGAATAAAGATAGGATCTGGTCCCATTCCAAATTAGATTAATCTTGACAACTTCCACGAAGAACTCTTGACCTTCTACCTCCTGAACATCAGAAGACTGAAGAATCTCCCCTATGGTCAGGGAGTGACCATCCTGCTTCGCAGGCACCATCAAGCTCTTGTGCGGTTTGCTGTAAGTCCTTCCTTCCTGGAACCCGCCAGCCCAGCTTGACGAGACCCGGACCTCCAGACTCCTATTACCTCTACCCACGTCCACAGCACAGCTGAGACCCGTGGGTGCGACGAGCAACTTGGAGACGGCCATCTTGAGAAACCTGCACAGCGCTTCCAGCACGACCACCGAGGGACCCTCAAGTGAGTGCATTGGGGTCTGAGAAGCCCCACACTGACGCAGCTCCTGCACCAAAGACCAGCCCCCCCAGCATCCACGAGATCTGCGTAGGGCCCTTTTGCCTGGTTGCTGCTTGTCCTGTTGTCTGGTCACTTGCCGGCTGGCTCGTGACCTCTGAGACGACGACCCGAAGAATCCAAAACTGCTGGTCTGGTCCCCCAGACTGGCCCTTGCTTCCTTGTGAACGAGAAGCACCCCGGACCCTCCTGGTCCGCACCGGACGCCATCTTTGTTTCACCACGTGGCTTGCACTTGCCAAGGCCTGTTGCCCAGATCGACGATCCAACACCGCCAACAGCAGCAGACTACGTGGGACAGCTCGTGCCTCCAGCCTGGTCATAGAGAACAGCTCCTGGTCCGCGCAGCTACAGAGAGAAGTGTCCCGTCCTCCACCTGACTGCGGCGACAGCATCTGGTTCCCTCCTGGTTCCAGCACCGTCACTGGCTAGTGACCGAGACTCTGTCCCCTTCCCTTTCAGGACTTCTTCTTCCTAGTTCCAACCTTGGAACCACCGGACTCCTCCATCTGGCTGCCTGCCAGCAACTCCTTGTTTCAGGCATCTCCGGGATCAACGCAGCAAACCCGACACCACTTCAGCCCTATGCACCCGCATCCTGTGGGTTAGGTAACTAAAGCTTCTAGGTGCTGAAGTCCGTGTTCACTATCCAAGTGTTCAGGTCCACTGTTGTTTTCCCTCCATCCAGCCGGGTTCATCCCGAATCTGTAACTTTGTAAACTGGAGCATCCATAGACGTTGGTACGCATCCCGCGTGAGAGTTTCCCACAGCACGTGAGTTCCGTGGGCCTCCTGATCCTTACTTACCTAGTTTGTAGCATAGTCCCAGCGATCCTCCAGCCTCTGGATCTCCTTACAGCATTTCCTTTCCTCGCATTCCATTGTTTTGAGTATATGGTTTGTCGTGCCCCTAAGGCACTCATGTAATTATTGTGTGAACTCGTATTTCTTTTGTAGTATTGTCATGTGCTTAGCCCTCTGACCTCATAAAGAGTTCAGATGTGTATGTTAGTTAATAAATATCTGTTTATTTTCATAACAACCTGTGTGGTGTCCTTTCATGTGGTATTCAAGGGGTTATATGTGGTAAAACAGTTGGCTTCACATGCCAAAAGAGTTTAGACTAAAGAATGCTCTTGTCCACGCTACTAGGATAGCTGGTCTATAAGGTTGACTTTACAACCAATCACCATAAGGGTTGTTTGGACTGATACAAGGTGATCACTAGAATTAGTGAGCATCATATATCAGGCCATCTTCTCACATTGGTGTGCAGCGGTTGGGATTTGAGCTTGCTGTTGTTTTTACCAAATATAATCTTGAGATATCATTTGAAAGATCACATAAGGTACCATAGGTACATATAACAAGCTTAGAAATACTCTGATTTCTACTGAACCAGCTGTTGTAGTAGAAAGGGAGTAGCACACCCTGACTACAACTCTTAGTAAGGGATCAGTAGGTAAACCCATAGTGTAGGTAAGTGCACCACTTACACCTCACTAGAAAAGCATGTCTACCACAGGAGGGAACACAGAGGTCCCCCTTGTGGTTGATGACCCTCCACAGGTCACTTCCAGATATGCAGCCCTTAGTTTCCAGGAGATGAGACAATTGTGTACCTCCAGGAAACTAAAACAGGGTTCTAACCCTACCACTCCTTTTCTGATAGGTCTCTTAGAGACATATAATGCCAGAAGGGCTTCTAACACAGGCCCTTCTAATCCAGATGGGAGCATGCCCCCCTTAGAGGGAACCCTTGGTGATCCTGACCTTAACCTCAATGGAGCAGAAAGTGAAGAGGAGGAAGAGGAAAAGGAATTATCTGGGGATGAGGCAGACAAAGGTCCAGTAGTAGTCAGTAGGCTCACCAGGACCAACTTAAGCATACATGAGAATGGAACTGGGGGACCCCCAGGCCCATCCTCAGGCAGGCTTAACCTTGGGAATAGACGAGTTAGGTCTCACTCCAGAGGCTCTAACAGATCTATTCACACCCATGTCTCTCAGGCATCTTGTCAGGGAGGGATGACATCCCCTCAGAGAAGAGAGCATGAAGCTAAGATGAGGGAAGTCAATCTGAGTATTGAGAGGGAAGAACTTGCCCTTGCCAAAGAAAGACTTGCCTTTGCCAGAGAGCAGAAATTGAGTGGGGCAGACCCCACTGGTGGCAGCATTATCATTAGAGATAAAGACAGGAGTTTTGATACTAGACACCTGAGTAAAATAGTGCCCCCCTTTAAGCAAGGGGATGACATCCACAAATGGATGACTGCTTTGGAGAGGGCCTGCACTGTCCAGTGCATCCCCCAGAGTCAGTGGGCAGCTATACTGTGGCTCTCCTTTGAAGGTAAAGGTAGAGATAGGCTCCTCACTACTAGAGCTGAGGATGCTAACAATTACCAAGTCCTGAAGAATACACTGATTGATGGGTTTGGCTTAACAACTGAGCAGTACAGGTTGCTGTTCAGAGACACCCAGAAAATTCAGTCTCAGGATTGGACTGACTTTGTTGATTGTGCCACTAAGGCTCTAGAAGGCTGGCTACTGGGAAGTAAGGTTACTGATTACACAGGATTGTATAATCTAATTATGAGAGAGCAAGTCTTAAATAATTGTCAGAACCAGTTATTACACCAGCACCTGGTAGACTCTGATCTGACCTCTCCACAGGAATTGGGTAAGAGGGCAGACAAATGGGTCAGAACCAGGATTAAGCCAAGAACCAGGGTGGTGACCAAAAGAAAGAATCAACCAAGCCTCAAGAGAAGGGTGGGGATAAATCTTCTGATCAAACCACATCAGGGCCCCAAAAATCCTCTGAAAAGGGTGGGTCCCAGAATCCTTCCAATACCCAAAAGAAACCTTATTGCCATACCTGCAAACAGGTAGGCCATTGGAAAACAAACTGACAGCAGTTGCCCAAGGGCCAACAACAATAAGGAAAACATACCCCCAAGTAACACTTCCAAGCCTCCTGTTACTACTAGTAGTAATCCCCCAGGCGGTGGGAGTGCCCCCAAGAATTTGGGTGCATTTACTTTGGGAGTTCCTGGGGACTCTGGCCTATCCAGGTCCCCTGACTTAGATACTCTTGTCTGTGAGACTAGCATGGGGTTTGCCAACTTCACAGCTTGTCCCAACACTTTGGACAAGTACAGACAGGAGCCCCTCATCAATGGTATAAAAGTTGAGGCCTATAGAGATACAGGGGCTAGCATCACCATGGTGACTGAGAGCCTAGTCCCCTCAAGGCAACTTTTACCTGGGGCCACATACCAGGTAACCAACATTGATGGAGTGCAGAGAGATCATCCCATAGCAGTGGTCAATCTCAGCTGGGGAGGTGTCACTGGCCCCAAGATAGTGGCAGTGTCATGAAACTTGCCTGTAGATTGCCTACTGGGGAAAGATTTAGAGATCTCAGCCTGGGCTGAGGTCGAGCAAGAAACCCATTTTAAAATGGTAAACCTCCATGGTAAGGTTAGTGGGGCAGTGATAGCCACAGCCCCAGTCCAAGATGTCCTCCCTTAACAGGTCATGAGGGCTGTGCCAGTCACAGACCAATCTCAGACAGATTCCTTCCCTGAACAGGTTGGCAAGGCTGTGATGGTAACAGCCCATACCCAAACTGAGTCCGTTCCTGAAAAGGTTGGTGGAGTTGTGATGGCCACAGCTCAAACTCAGACAGATAATAGTGTTATGAAGCCTGAAACTATGGATCACTCCACTCAGACAGAGATCATTGAGGAGGAAGAGAAATCTCCCTCCCACCAGACTTTAGGAAAGGATCAGCCTCCTCAGGGAACTGATCTGACCCCTTGTGAAGGAACTGCCCCAGAGGTAGTCAGGCCTAGCCTGGCAGAACCCGTGATGTCAGTGGACCCTTCCAAGGTGGGACCCAGTCTGGAGCAGGCAACCTGCCCCTCTCCACCCTACCTCAGTCAGCCCAGGGCTGTAGAGGTCAGGGAGGCCAGTGGTGGACCCCAAAGGGCCCCCTGTCCAAAAGAACTCCCCAATCAGCAGATTAAGGGCACTGAAGCTAGCAGGCCTAGCCAAGTGAAAATAAAAAACACTCCTGAGGGATCCCCCTTAAACTTAGTTCGGGACCTCCCACAGATGGAAACAGTTGGGCACAGCCAAACCTGGGACCTAAAAGCCCCAAACTTGACCTGTCCCTCCAGTAAGCCAAACAGAGGGACTCAGCCTCCAGCTTTAGGTAGCCAGAGGTTGACCCTGAGAGCTCACAGCAACTCAGTCCTGGAAAGAAAGGCATATATGGTGGATAGTGATTGGAGGAAGTTGAGCCCAACATTAGTGGAGTCTCACTTCAGTACTCCATCCCCCCACCAGCCTTTTACTTTCCCAAAACACACCACAGGTAGAGATTCCCTATGGTGGAGACCCTCAGATACCCTTAGGGTGAGGGATTGCTTAGTGGACCATGAGATAGGGGGTAACCATGCCAGTGCATATACCACCTCATATGGCCACTCAGGTAATATAGGCTTACCTGGTCAAGGATAGCCTTATCTCCTTTCATTTGGGGGGTGGGTGGGTTATGTAGGAAGGTGGATATCTGACTATGGCTGCCCCCAACTTTTTGCCTGGTGTTTTGCTGGTTTTTCGACTTAGTTGACCTGGGGCCCTGCTATTCAGGACCCCAGGCCCACTGCTCTCTCTGTAAAATGGATTCCATGTGCTCTAGGTACATATCTAATTGGATACTGAGTCACCTTATCAGTCCCTGTACAGTGTACCTTAGGTACCCAGGGCATAGGTGCACCCAGGGTCTACCAGGGGCTGCAGCATGTATTATGCCACCCCTGGCTGGCCATCCAAATCCGACACAACTGGCTGATCAGTCAGCTGGGGCAAGGTGGTGTAATCACCCTTTGCTTTAGATATAGTATCCCTATATCTAACCCTGAAATGGACACATATATTCCTATCAGTCACTCCTATGGCAGGCCTTATCAATCCTGAAGGCAGAGTGCTTGGAATTATGTGAGATGGTGCTCTGGCATGAGCTGAGCCCGTTTGCAGCTTGCGGAACCAAGTCCTAATAGCTGTTCCATGATAACGCTATACCATATACTCTTAAGTGCATTATGAACCTCGCGGTCAAATGCTAACTTTGGCATAGCATTATCAAAACATGTCGAGTAAGGTGTCATACGAATTGGAATACTATCCCCTCGCCAATTCTGGCAACGGGGGTAGCATTCCACCCTTGTAGAGGGACACGACATGTATGTAACTGTGAACCCCGGTTAAAGTTAACTCGAGCCTCAGCATCACAAAATGGATGCTGCCACCACAGACACAAGTCTGACCTCCTGCTGCTGGGAGTCCTTCCAGCGAGGGAGGCTCGGACAAAGGGTTTCCTGCCTTGGGAGGTGCTAGCACCACCCCAGACAGGATTTTGTGTATTAGGTAGGCCAGGGCTGAAAGGAATGAGACATGCCTGGGGCACACAAGGTGTCCCTGTGCATATGTGGTCTAAACCAGTTCCCCAGTTTCTGGGGCACTCCAGCCCCAGAGCTGGCGCAAGACCGGACAAACGAAAGGGGGTGTAACCACCCCCCTTCCTGGTCCAACCCAGAGGAGGGACCTAGTCGTAGTGCAGCCCCCTTTAGGAGAATAAAGGTAGGATCTGGTCCCATTCCAAATTAGATTAATATTGACAACTTCCACGAAGAACTCTTGACCTTCTACCTCCTGAACATCAGAAGACTGAAGAATCTCCCCTATGGTCAGGGACTGACCATCCTGCTTTGCAGGCACCATCAAGCTCTTGTGCGGTTTGCTGCAAGTCCTTCCTTCCAGGAACCCAACGAACCCAGCTCGAAGAGACCCGGACCTCCAGACTCCTCTGACCTCTACCCACGTCCACAGCACAGCTGATACCCATGGGTGCGACGAGCAACTTGGAGACAGCCATCTTGAGAAACCTGCACAGCGCTTCCAGCACGACCACGGAGGGACCCTCGAGTGAGTGCATTGGGGTCTGAAAAGTCCCACACCGACGCAGCTCCTGCACCAAAGACCAGCCCCCCAGCATCCACGAGATCTGCATGGGGCCCTTTTGTCTGGTTGCTGCTTGTCCTGTTGTCTGGTCACTTGCCGGCTGGCTCGTGACCTCTGACACGACGACCCGAAGAATCCAACACTGCTGGTCTGGTCCCCCAGACTGGCCCTTGCTTCCTTGTGAACGAGAAGCACCCCGGACCCCCCTGGTCCGCACCAGACGCCATCTTTGTTCCTCCGCGTGGCTTGCACTTGCCAAGGCCTGTTGCTCAGATCGACGATCCAACTCCGCCAACAGCAGCAGACTATGTGGGACAGCTCGTGCCTCCAGCCTGGTCATAGAGAACAGCTCCTGGTCCGCGCAGCTACAGAGAGAAGTGTCCCGTCCTCCACCTGACTGCGGCGACAGCATCTGGTTCCCTCCTGGTTCCAGCACCATCACTGGCTAGTGACCCAGACTCTGTCCCCTTCCCTTTCAGGACTTCTTCTTTCTAGTTCCATCCTTGGAACCACCGGACTCCTCCATCTGGCTGCCTGCCAGCAACTCCTTGTTTCAGGCATCTCCGGGATCAACGCAGCAAACCCGACACAACTTCAGCCCTATGCACCATCAGCCTGTGGGTTAGGTAACTAAAGCTTCTAGGTGCTGAAGTCCGTGTTCAATATCCTAGTGTTCAGGTCCACTGTTGTTTTCCCTCCATCCAGCGGGTTCGTCCGGAATCCGTAACTTTGTAAACTGTAGCATCCATAGACGTTGGTACACATCCCGCGTGAGAGTTTCCACTCTGCACGTGAGTTCCGTGGGCCTCCTGCTCCTTACTTACCTAGTTTGTAGCATAGTCCCAGCGATCCTCCAGCCTCTGGATCTCCTTACAGCATTTCCTTTCCTCGCATTCCATTGTTTTGAGTATATGGTTTGTCGTGCCCCTAAGGCACTCATGTAATTATTGTGTGAACTCGTATTTCTTTTGTAGTATTGTCATGTGCTTAGCCCTCTGACCTCATAAAGAGTTCAGAGGTGTATGTTAGTTAATAAATGTCTGTTTATTTTCATAACAACCTGTGTGGTGTCCTTTCATGTGGTATTCAAGGGGTTATATGTGGTAAAACAGCTGGCTTCACATGCCAAAAGAGTTTAGCCTAAAGACTGCTCTTGTCCACGCTACTAGGATAGCTGGTCTATAAGGTTGACTTTACAACCAATCACCATAAGGGTTGTTTGGACTGATACAAGGTGATCACTAGAATTAGTGAGCATCATATATCAGGCCATCTTCTCACATTGGTGTGCAGCGGTTGGGATTTGAGCTTGCTGTTGTTTTTACCAAATATAATCTTGAGATATCATTTGAAAGATCACATAAGGTACCATAGGTACATATAACAAGCTTAGAAATACTCTGATTTCTACTGAACCAGCTGTTGTAGTAGAAAGGGAGTAGCACACCCTGACTACAACTCTTAGTAAGGGATCAGTAGGTAAACCCATAGTGTAGGTAAGTGCACCACTTACACCTCACTAGAAAAGCATGTCTACCACAGGAGGGAACACAGAGGTCCCCCTTGTGGTTGATGACCCTCCACAGGTCACTTCCAGATATGCAGCCCTTAGTTTCCAGGAGATGAGACAATTGTGTACCTCCAGGAAACTAAAACAGGGTTCTAACCCTACCACTCCTTTTCTGATAGGTCTCTTAGAGACATATGATGCCAGAAGGGCTTCTAACACAGGCCCCTCTAATCCAGATGGGAGCATGCCCCCCTTAGAGGGAACCCTTGGTGATCCTGACCTTAACCTCAATGGAGCAGAAAGTGAAGAGGAGGAAGAGGAAAAGGAATTATCTGGGGATGAGGCAGACAAAGGTCCAGTAGTAGTCAATAGGCTCACCAGGACCAACTTAAGCATACATGAGAATGGAACTGGGGGACCCCCAGGCCCATCCTCAGGCAGGCTTAACCTTGGGAATAGACGAGTTAGGTCTCACTCCAGAGGCTCTAACAGATCTATTCACACCCATGTCTCTCAGGCATCTTCTCAGGGAGGGATGACATCCCCTCAGAGAAGAGAGCATGAAGCTAAGATGAGGGAAGTCAATCTGAGTATTGAGAGGGAAGAACTTGCCCTTGCCAAAGAAAGACTTGCCTTTGCCAGAGAGCAGAAATTGAGTGGGGCAGACCCCACTGGTGGCAGCATTATCATTAGAGATAAAGACAGGAGTTTTGATACTAGACACCTGAGTAAAATAGTGCCCCCCTTTAAGCAAGGGGATGACATCCACAAATGGATGACTGCTTTGGAGAGGGCCTGCACTGTCCAGTGCATCCCCCAGAGTCAGTGGGCAGCTATACTGTGGCTCTCCTTTGAAGGTAATGGTAGAGATAAGCTCCTCACTACTAGAGCTGAGGATGCTAACAATTACCAAGTCCTGAAGAATACATTGATTGATGGGTTTGGCTTAACAACTGAGCAGTACAGGTTGCTTTTCAGAGACACCCAGAAAATTCAGTCTCAGGATTGGACTGACTTTGTTGATTTTGCCACTAAGGCTCTAGAAGGCTGGCTACTGGGAAGTAAGGTTACTGATTACACAGGATTGTATAATCTAATTATGAGAGAGCAAGTCTTAAATAATTGTCAGAACCAGTTATTACACCAGCACCTGGTAGACTCTGATCTGACCTCTCCACAGGAATTGGGTAAGAGGGCAGACAAATGGGTCAGAACCAGGATTAGGCCAAGAACCAGGGTCGTGACCAAAAGAAAGAATCAACTAAGCCTCAAGAGAAGGGTGGGAATAAATCTTCTGATCAAACCACATCAGGGCCCCAAAAATCCTCTGAAAAGGGTGGGTCCCAGAATCCTTCCAATACCCAAAAGAAACCTTATTGCCATACCTGCAAACAGGTAGGCCATTGGAAAACAAACTGACAGCAGTTGCCCAAGGGCCAACAACAATAAGGAAAACATACCCCCAAGTAACACTTCCAAGCCTCCTGTTACTACTAGTAGTAATCCCCCAGGTGGTGGGAGTGCCCCCAAGAATTTGGGTGCATTTACTTTGGGAGTTCCTGGGGACTCTGGCCTATCCAGGTCCCCTGACTTAGATACTCTTGTCTGTGAGACTGGCATGGGGTTTGCCAACTTCACAGCTTGTCCCAACACTTTGGACAAGTACAGACAGGAGCCCCTCATCAATGGTATAAAAGTTGAGGCCTATAGAGATACAGGGGCTAGCATCACCATGGTGACTGAGAGCCTAGTCCCCTCAAGGCAACTTTTACCTGGGGCCACATACAAGGTAACCAACATTGATGGAGTGCAGAGAGATCATCCCATAGCAGTGGTCAATCTCAGCTGGGGAGGTGTCACTGGCCCCAAGAGAGTGGCAGTGTCATGAAACTTGACTGTAGATTGCCTACTGGGGAAAGATAGAGAGATCTCAGCCTGGGCTGAGGTCGAGCAAGAAACCCATTTTAAAATGGTAAACCTCCATGGTAAGGTTAGTGGGGCAGTGATAGCCACAGCCCCAGTCCAAGATGTCCTCCCTGAACAGGTCATGAGGGCTGTGCCAGTCACAGACCAATCTCAGACAGATTCCTTCCCTGAACAGGTTGGCAAGGCTGTGATGGTAACAGCCCATACACAAACTGAGTCCGTTCCTGAAAAGGTTGGTGGAGTTGTGATGGCCACAGCTCAAACTCAGACAGATAATAGTGTTATGAAGCCTGAAACTATGGATCACTCCACTCAGACAGAGATCATTGAGGAGGAAGAGAAATCTCCCTCCCCCCAGACTTTAGGAAAGGATCAGCCTCCTCAGGGAACTGATCTGACCCCTTGTGAAGGAACTGCCCCCGAGGTAGTCAGGCCTAGCCTGGCAGAACCCCTGATGTCAGTGGACCCTTCCAAGGTGGGACCCAGTCTGGAGCAGGCAACCTGCCCCTCTCCACCCTACCCCAGTCAGCCCAGGGCTGTAGAGGTCAGGGAGGCCAGTGGTGGACCCCAAAGGGCCCCCTGTCCAAAAGAACTCCCCAATCAGCAGATTAAGGGCACTGAAGCTAGCAGGCCTAGCCAAGTGAAAATAAAAAACACTCCTGAGGGATCCCCCTTAAACTTAGTTAGGGACGTCCCACAGATGGAAACAGTTGGGCACAGCCAAACCTGGGACCTAAAAGCCCCAAACTTGACCTGTCCCTCCAGTAAGCCAAACAGAGGGACTCTGCCTCCAGCTTTAGGTAGCCAGAGGTTGACCCTGAGAGCTCACAGCAACTCAGTCCTGGAAAGAAAGGCATATATGGTAGATAGTGATTGGAGGAAGTTGAGCCCAACATTAGTGGAGTCTCACTTCAGTACTCCATCCCCCCACCAGCCTTTTACTTTGCCAACACACACCACAGGTAGAGATTCCCTTTTGTGGATACCCTCAGATACCCTTAGGGTGAGGGATTGCTTAGTGGACCATGAGATAGGGGGTAACCATGCCAGTGCATATACCACCTCATATGGCCACTCAGGAAATATAGGCTTACCTGGTCAAGGATAGCCTTATCTTCTTTCATTTGGGGGGTGGGGGGGTTATGTAGGAAGGTGGATATCTGACTATGGCTGCCCCCAACTTTTTGCCTGGTGTTTTACTGGTTTTTCGACTTAGTTGACCTGGGGCCCTGCTATTCAGGACCCCAGGCCCACTGCTCTCTCTGTAAAATGGATTCCATGTGCTCTAGGTACATATCTAATTGGATACTGAGTCACCTTATCAGTCCCTGTACAGTGTACCTTAGGTACCCAGGGCATAGGTGCACCCAGGGCCTACCAGGGGCTGCAGCATGTATTATGCCACCCCTGGCTGGCCATCCAAATCTGACACAACTGGCTGATCAGTCAGCTGGGGCAAGGTGGTGTAATCACCCTTTGCTTTAGATATAGTATCCCTACATCTAACCATAAAATGGACACATATATTCCTATCGGTCACTCCTATGGCAGGCCTTATCAATCCTAAAGGCAGAGTGCTTGGAATTATGTGAGATGGTGCTCTGGCATGAGCTGAGCCCGTCTGCAGCTTGCGGAACCAAGTCCTAATAGCTGTTCCATGATAACGCTATACCATATACTCTTAAGTGCATTATGAACCTCGCCGTCAAATGCTAACTTTGGCATAGCATTATCAAAACATGTCGAGTAAGGTGTCATACGAATTGGAATACTACCCCCTCACCAATTCTGGCAACGGGGGTAGCATTCCACCCTTCTAGAGGGACACAACATGTATGTAACTGTGAACCCCGGTTAGAGTTAACTCGAGCCTCAGCATCACAAAATGGATGCTGCCACCACAGACACAAGTCTGACCTCCTGCTGCTGGGAGTCCTTCCAGCGAGGGAGGCTCGGCAAAGGGTTTCCTGCCTTGGGGGGTGCTAGCACCACCCCAGACAGGATTTTGTGTATTAGGTAGGCCAGGGCTGAAAGGAATGAGACATGCCTGGGGCACACAAGGTGTCCCTGTGCATATGCTGGTCTAAACCAGTTCCCCAGTTCCTGGGGCACTCCAGCCCCAGAGCTGGCGCAAGACCGGACAAAGGAAAGGGGATGTAACCACCCCCCTTCCTGGTCCAACCAGAGGAGGGACCTAGTCGTAGTGCAGCCCCCTTTAGGAGAATAAAGGTAGGATCTGGTCCCATTCCAAATTAGATTAATCTTGACAACTTCCACGAAGAACTCTTGACCTTCTACCTCCTGAACATCAGAAGACTGAAGAATCTCCCCTATGGTCAGGGACTGACCATCCTGCTTGGCAGGCACATCAAGCTCTTGTGCGGTTTGCTGTAAGTGCTTCCTTCCTGGAACCCGACGACCCAGCTCAACAAGACCCGGACCTCCAGACTCCTCTGACCTCTACCCACGTCCACAGCACAGCTGAGACCCGTGGGTGCGACGAGCAACTTGGAGACAGCCATCTTGAGAAACCTGCACAGCGCTTCCAGCACGACCACCGAGGGACCCTCGAGTGAGTGCATTGGGGTCTGAGAAGTCCCACACCGACGCAGCTCCTGCACCAAAGACCAGCCCCCCAGCATCCACGAGATCTGGGTGGGGCCCTTTTGTCTGGTTGCTGCTTGTCCTGTTGTCTGGTCACTTGCCGGCTGGCTTGTGACCTCTGAGACGATGACCCGAAGAATCCAACACTGCTGGTCTGGTCCCCCAGACTGGCCCTTGCTTCCTTGTGAACGAGAAGCACCCCGGACCCTCCTGGTCCGCACCAGACGCCATCTTTGTTCCACCGCGTGGCTTGCACTTGCCAAGGCCTGTTGCCCAGATCGACGATCCAACACCGCCAACAGCAGCAGACTATGTGGGACAGCTCGTGCCTCCAGCCTGGTAATAGAGAACAGCTCCTGGTCCGCGCAGCTACAGAGAGAAGTGTCCCGTCCTCCACCTGACTGCGGCAACAGCATCTGGTTCCCTCCTGGTTCCAGCACCGTCACTGACTAGTGACCCAGACTCTGTCCCCTTCCCTTTCACGACTTCTTCTTTCTAGTTCCATCCTTGGAACCACCGGATTCCTCCATCTGGCTGCCTGCCAGCAACTCCTTGTTTCAGGCATCTCCGGGATCAACGCAGCAAACCCGACACCACTTCAGCCCTGTGCACCATCAGCCTGTGGGTTAGGTAACTAAAGCTTCTAGGTGCTGAAGTCCGTGTTCACTATCCTAGTGTTCAGGTCCACTGTTGTTTTCCCTCCATCCAGCTGGGTTCGTCCGGAATCCGTAACTTTGTAAACTGTAGCATCCATAGACGTTGGTATGCATCCCGCGTGAGAGTTTCCACTCTGCACGTGAGTTCCGTGGGCCTCCTGCTCCTTACTTACCTAGTTTGTAGCGTAGTCCCAGCGATCCTCCAGCCTCTGGATCTCCTTACAGCATTTCCTTTCCTCGCATTCCATTGTTTTGAGTATGTGGTTTGTCGTGCCCCTAAGGCACTCGTGTAAATATTGTGCGAACTCGTATTTCTTTTGTAGTATTGTCATGTGCTTAGCCCTCTGACCTCATACAGAGTTCAGAGGTGTATGTTAGTTAATAAATATCTGTTTATTTTCATAACAACCTGTGTGGTGTCCTTTCATGTGGTATTCAAGGGGTTATATGTGGTAAAACAGCTGGCTTCACATGCCAAAAGAGTTTAGCCTAAAGACTGCTCTTGTCCACGCTACTAGGATAGCTGGTCTATAAGGTTGACTTCACAACCAATCACCATAAGGGTTGTTTGGACTGATACAAGGTGATCACTAGAATTAGTGAGCATCATATATCAGGCCAACTTCTCACAATCCTAAACCTAGTTTTCAATTGTTCTGATTTAGTTCAATCGCTCAACCCAACGCTTTTTGACATTTATGTAGCACCGCTGTCAAAGCTGATCCATTCTCATGGTTTTGCTACAGTGGCCTATATTGATGATACCCAAATCGTGAATCAATCAAAAGTAAGGTGTTGGAAGTTGCTGATAGATTCAATAAATGTATAAATGCCATTGTCAGTTTGATGACTGACAATTGTTGGAAATTAAATTCAGAAAAAAATGAGATTCTCATTTTTGGAAAGGAGTCCACCTTATGTGGTCACTCATGGTGACTATAAGCATTGGGCTCCCCTCCAGAGCCTGTCCACAAAGTAATAAACCTTGGGGTAATTTTCTATCTCAATCTATCCTTCAAAGAGCAGGTTAACAAACAGACATCATCTTGCGTTCTATTGATCAGGTCCCTAAGGAAGATGTTGCCTTTCATTCCCTCACAGCTCCAAAAATTAGTAGTCATCACTCTCGTTTTATCAAGGATTGATTATTGTAATACCCTTTATATGGGCATTTGGAAATCTGCATTCAAGAAGCTCCAGAAGCTGTGGAATGCAGCCACTCACAGCCTAAAGAAGCTTGACAAATATAAGTTGGAGTCAATGTTCAAACAGACCTCCACGGGCTTCCTGTAAGGAAAAGGGTGGCTTTCAAAGCACTCTGTCTAGCCCACAAGACCTTGTATAGTACTATACCCAACTGTTTTGCAAGTAAAATCAGGTGGTACCAAGCAAATAGAAATCTGAGCTCAGCTGCATCTTTCTCAGTTTCTGTCCCCAGTATAAACAAAGTCTTCTCGGGTGGCTGCAGTTTTGTCTATACCACCTGTCAGCTGTGGAACAAATTGCCACTACACCTTAGAAATCAATCACATTTTCTTAGCTTTCGTAAACAGCTAAAATCCTGGTTGTTTTCTTTATCATTTTATTTTGCTGAGCCTCCGATCAGTATGTTTCTATATTCTCAGCGCCAAGACACCCTTGGGTATTCGTGCGCTTTAGAAATTAAATTCAACTTTCAAATTCATTCAAAATGAGTCTGGTTGTTTATCTACCTTCTGTTCTTTCTCAAAGTAATTTCTTATGTTCCTACTGACTGTTCCCCTGAGAAGTCTTTGGTTACAATTATTTTCCTCCTACAAGGATTTTTCCCAAAAATACTCACCCTGCCATCTGCAAAAACATTACAGTAAAATAACAGATATGCACCGACTTATGTTGTAGCAGGTATTCTTCACACACTAATACCAAATATTTTCAGAGAGGCTGTTAGACCTGCATCTTTGGCGTGGTTTCCCCCTATTTTTTTGCCTCTACCTCCTGTATTTTGGATGCTGTGCTGGATTTCGTTTTTGCTGGTTTAGATGTTTTGGGCACTTTGCCACTGCTGTTCAGTGTCAAAGTGCAAGTGCTCCCAGTGTAAATTGTTATTGTGATTGGTTATCCATGATTGGCATATTTGTGTCACCAAGAAGTCCCTAGTAAAGTGTACTGAGTGCGCCAAGGCTGGTGATAACAAATGCTACTAGTGGGCCTGCAGCACTGATTGTGCCACCCACATGAGGAGCCTTAAAATAGTGTCTCAGGCCTGCCACCGCAGTGCCTGTGGGCAGTCTGTGAACTGCTATGTCCTCCTGGTCAGTGTCCCCACTGACCAGACCTAACCCTTTCCTTTCTGTATACATTGGTCACCCCTATGGAAGGCCCAAGAAACCCCTTGGGCAGGGTGCAGTGTATATGAAAGGTAGAGCATGTACTAGTGCAGTAGACATCCTCTGGTGGTGAATTACAGCCATTTTTGTTTCTCACTAATGTAAGGAGGCTATCTTGCCCCATGGGCTATCATGGGGAATGCTGGCTACAGTGGCTACCAGCATATCTTCCCATAGGAGCAAGATAGGACATAAACGTTTGGTATCCCTGAACTCAGAATTTAATAACATATCTTTTAGGAAAGGTTGTTTTTAAATCCTGTGTTAGAGAACAGCACTTTTAGAAAGTTGCCGTTCTCTTGTCTGACCTTTCTGTGTTTCTTGGCTTGTTTGTGATTTGACTGTCTGGTTTGAGAGTGACAGAGGCTGTTAGCCCACTGGAGGCTGGCTGAGTCAGCCCTAGGCTGAATGACTGCATCTGCATCTTGAGTGGTGGTAGTGGATAGCACCTGGGCCTAAATAGAGCTGTGCCTGCCTCCCACAATGCTGGCTCCACCTCCTGCTGGGTAGCTGATGGCCCTACCCCTCTCCGTGAAAAGAAAGGAGAGGCCAGGAAAACAAAGTGCTCAAGGAAAACCCAGAACTGGTTCAGACCCGGCTCAGAGCCCTGCTGCACAAAAGGATCAAAGACTTTTAGGGGTATAAGTACAGGACCCATGACTATAGAAAATTAGATCATCCTGGAATCAAGAAGGAACCTCTGCCAAGGATAAAGCTGAAACTGAAGAAAGAAGACTGTCCTGCTGTTGCTCTGCTGGACTGACCTGCTGTTGCTTTGCTGCCAAAGAGAGGGGAAGGACTTTGCTTTGTGCTGTGTCCTCTTGCTTGAAGGAATCTTCAAGGGCCTGAGAAGAGCTGGCTCTCTGTTAAGAAGTCCCAGGAACAAAAGGACTCCACCCCCAGCTTCCCTGAACTCTACTGATAGAGTTCTGTCCTTCCTAGAGTGATTGGGACAGTTGTGGTGCTCTGGAAGTTGTACCTGTGTTGGGAAGCTGGAAGCCAAGATTGTAAAGATTTTCTGCAAGTTTTGTCGCATCCCTTGCTTGCGGAGCGCATCCCCGTCAGTGTGAGGAAAGTCCTGCCGCTACGAAGGCCGAGATCGTCGCAGCACCTGTTGCCACGGCCAGAGTCGTCGCATCGTTCGTTTGCGGGATGCACCTGTCCAGTGCAGGACGATTACCATTGCTGCGAGTATCGTCGCAGAGCCTGTCGTCACTGGGTGAGATCGTCGCACCGCTTGCTTCCGCACCGATTCACATAGCTGCGAGCATTGTCGCAGAGTCATCGCATCGAGGAGCTGCGAGAGGAAGATCGCCGCTGGACCACGCATCGACGCCCCGAAGATCATCGCAGCCCCCAAAGATCATCGCATCGTGCCTTTGCGAGCTTTTCCCTACGGAACCTCTGCACCGGAATCCATACAAGGTATCGCCTCCCTCCCCATACAGACCGGATTTGTCGCAACACGCCCGCTACATCCAGCGGGGCTGTTGCATTGCCTCCCCAAGGTCTCAGGAGTTACGCATCTCTTGTTTTCCACGCACCAGCTTCTGTTTTGGGAATTTTGTCGCATTTAAAGGTACTGTTGGCTAAACGTGATGCAACTGTGAACTTTTCACGCAACTGTGGATTATTTTAATGCAACCTTAAGAACTCTTTTGCAACCATAATCTTGAACTGTGTATGTTGGATTTTTGTCGTTTAGGTCTTTTGTAGTTTAGATTAAAATACCTTTATTTTTCTAAACTGTTGTGGAGTCAGTTTATGGTGTTTTCACTGTGTTACTGTGAGTGTTGGTGCAAATACTTTACACATTGCCTTTGAGAAGCCTTTACTGCTCGTGCGAAGCTACCCAGAGGGTGAGCACAGTTTATCTAAGAGTGTTTCCTCCTTACCCTGACTAGAAGCAAGGGTCCCTATTTGGACAGTGGTACCTATCTCTGCCAACTAGAGACCTCCAGTTCTAACAGAGGCTTACTATTTAATTTTCCTTTGCTACTAGGGTTCATGGATATTTGGGTATTAGTTTTATGCTGTCATGGTTGCCATTTCACTAATGTCACTAGACAGTATAACACCCATTTAACCACTTACCTACTCAGAGGTCAGAAGTGTGAACTAAAGAAAGAACACTAAACTTTTAGAACTAAATTTGTTTTCTAATCCTGCCACTTCCTTGTGGTACCCAGAGGCCGGTGTTTGCAAGCAATGCAATACCAAGAGTATGAAATGGCAAGAATGATGTGGCAGTTGATACCCCTGTTTACCTCTAGTGTAGATCTGCATTTTCCATGGGGATACTATGAATAATTAAAGAATGTGCCTCATTGCTGTGTTTCATGTCTTTTTAGTACACAATCCCTCCAAATGTTAATTACATGTCAGGCTACGAGACTGGTCAAGCATATTAATACCATCAATCCATAATGGAAGTTGGAGCTCATGTTTAACATGTAGTATCACTTAATGCAGCTTTGACATCCTATGTGTTATTATGCCTGGGCATGAAGCATACTTCCACCTCACAGCAAGAGAGTTATCTCCTGTAATAATTTCCTGTCCTGCAATTAACAAACATAATATGTGCTAGGAAATGCAATATTAATAAAGCAATAGCACCATTTACTATCTATTTTCCAAAACGTCCTATGGGGAAGAATTCTCTAATATACTGTACAATTTAATTGACCTAAAAGGCTGGCACCAATATGACTGTCCCCGTGTGTTTTGCAATGCACTCATTATTTGCCACAAATTTAAATTGAAACCAGAACCTGAAATCTTACATTCTACTACATCCATTCAAATGCAGCATTTGCCATTCTTTCTTCTGAAACCTATTGAGGAAGAGCCCGTAACACACTGTAAAGCATATTATTCCAACATAAATATTACTGGACCAGTGTATTTCAAAATGCACCCCTGACCCCTGATTGACCAGAAAATGGAGCCCCATAATATGCAGAGCATCCCACTAGTGAATGGAGCCTATACACGATATTTTGATCCGTGCCTGAAGATAGCTCTGTCATCACTGTTCTGAGTGTTACCTCCATTTCAGAATATTTGGTCTAGATTTTAGTTTTGTCAACGTGTAGGGAATAGTATGTGTGCCTGTCTTCTTGTCAGTGAAAAATTGATTGAGTCAAAACTCTAAACCACAAGAAAATTCCTAAAACTGCTTAAAACTCGTGTATGTCATGGAGTTAGTTTTTGCTTAGGCAAACCAAATCACCCGAATGTCTGTGTGAATCAGATTTGTTGGAATCACTTAGGGTCTCATTTAATATCTAACAGATGGCTTTTATTCCATCAGGGTAAATTACTTGGTTGCAATGACAGAGTATCCACCTGCCACATTTCAAAATGACCGCCAAGTCGGCCGGCGGTCATTTTCAAGCATTGGCAGGATCTGCCCTCAATGTGGTTTCTGTCAATGGTTTTTTAAAGTTTGGTACATGACTCTATCAACATGACAGACCAGTCTGTCAAAAAAAAACAATATATATATATATATATATATATATATATATATATATATATATATATATATATATTCCGCTCAGTGGGGTTGTCCAACTAGCGGGTAGCACCCGAGCCTGCGTGCGCCTTCCCCAAGGCGTTAGTTGGTATGGGCAGTTGCGTGCTTGTAATAGGCCCGACGCGTTTCGGAAATTTTTTTCCCTCATCAGGGGCCAGCAGTAAAGTGCACGACGTCTACCATCTCCCTGTATAAAAACACGTATAGTGCTTATGGGAGATGTAGTCCTTATATCCTGGATGGATGCACTTACAAGTTACTGCTCGTTCCAAAGGCTCTAACATGAGCCCCCAAACATCACTCCTGTCCTCATCCGTCACGCAGCTCCACTTACGAGACTCCTTGGATAGCGGGTCTCGTGGCCCCCGTTTCTTCGGGGTGGTGCTGCCCAGCGGCAGGACCGCCGCTAATGTATTCCGCTCAGTGGGGTTGTCCAACTAGCGGGTAGCACCCGAGCCTGCGTGCGCCTTCCCCAAGGCGTTAGTTGGTATGGGCAGTTGCGTGCTTGTAATAGGCCCGACGCGTTTCGGAAATTTTTTTCCTCATCAGGGGCCAGCAGTAAAGTGCACGACGTCTACCATCTCCCTGTATAAAAACACGTATAGTGCTTATGGGAGATGTAGTCCTTATATCCTGGATGGATGCACTTACAAGTTACTGCTCGTTCCAAAGGCTCTAACATGAGCCCCCAAACATCACTCCTGTCCTCATCCGTCACGCAGCTCCACTTACGAGACTCCTTGGATAGCGGGTCTCGTGGCCCCCGTTTCTTCGGGGTGGTGCTGCCCAGCGGCAGGACCGCCGCTAATGTATTCCGCTCAGTGGGGTTGTCCAACTAGCGGGTAGCACCCGAGCCTGCGTGCGCCTTCCCCAAGGCGTTAGTTGGTATGGGCAGTTGCGTGCTTGTAATAGGCCCGACGCGTTTCGGAATTTTTTTTCCTCATCAGGGGCCAGCAGTAAAGTGCACGACGTCTACCATCTCCCTGTATAAAAACACGTATAGTGCTTATGGGAGATGTAGTCCTTATATCCTGGATGGATGCACTTACAAGTTACTGCTCGTTCCAAAGGCTCTAACATGAGCCCCCAAACATCACTCCTGTCCTCATCCGTCACGCAGCTCCACTTACGAGACTCCTTGGATAGCGGGTCTCGTGGCCCCCGTTTCTTCGGGGTGGTGCTGCCCAGCGGCAGGACCGCCGCTAATGTATTCCGCTCAGTGGGGTTGTCCAACTAGCGGGTAGCACCCGAGCCTGCGTGCGCCTTCCCCAAGGCGTTAGTTGGTATGGGCAGTTGCGTGCTTGTAATAGGCCCGACGCGTTTCGGAAATTTTTTTCCTCATCAGGGGCCAGCAGTAAAGTGCACGACGTCTACCATCTCCCTGTATAAAAACACGTATAGTGCTTATGGGAGATGTAGTCCTTATATCCTGGATGGATGCACTTACAAGTTACTGCTCGTTCCAAAGGCTCTAACATGAGCCCCCAAACATCACTCCTGTCCTCATCCGTCACGCAGCTCCACTTACGAGACTCCTTGGATAGCGGGTCTCGTGGCCCCCGTTTCTTCGGGGTGGTGCTGCCCAGCGGCAGGACCGCCGCTAATGTATTCCGCTCAGTGGGGTTGTCCAACTAGCGGGTAGCACCCGAGCCTGCGTGCGCCTTCCCCAAGGCGTTAGTTGGTATGGGCAGTTGCGTGCTTGTAATAGGCCCGACGCGTTTCGGAAATTTTTTTCCTCATCAGGGGCCAGCAGTAAAGTGCACGACGTCTACCATCTCCCTGTATAAAAACACGTATAGTGCTTATGGGAGATGTAGTCCTTATATCCTGGATGGATGCACTTACAAGTTACTGCTCGTTCCAAAGGCTCTAACATGAGCCCCCAAACATCACTCCTGTCCTCATCCGTCACGCAGCTCCACTTACGAGACTCCTTGGATAGCGGGTCTCGTGGCCCCCGTTTCTTCGGGGTGGTGCTGCCCAGCGGCAGGACCGCCGCTAATGTATTCCGCTCAGTGGGGTTGTCCAACTAGCGGGTAGCACCCGAGCCTGCGTGCGCCTTCCCCAAGGCGTTAGTTGGTATGGGCAGTTGCGTGCTTGTAATAGGCCCGACGCGTTTCGGAAATTTTTTTCCTCATCAGGGGCCAGCAGTAAAGTGCACGACGTCTACCATCTCCCTGTATAAAAACACGTATAGTGCTTATGGGAGATGTAGTCCTTATATCCTGGATGGATGCACTTACAAGTTACTGCTCGTTCCAAAGGCTCTAACATGAGCCCCCAAACATCACTCCTGTCCTCATCCGTCACGCAGCTCCACTTACGAGACTCCTTGGATAGCGGGTCTCGTGGCCCCCGTTTCTTCGGGGTGGTGCTGCCCAGCGGCAGGACCGCCGCTAATGTATTCCGCTCAGTGGGGTTGTCCAACTAGCGGGTAGCACCCGAGCCTGCGTGCGCCTTCCCCAAGGCGTTAGTTGGTATGGGCAGTTGCGTGCTTGTAATAGGCCCGACGCGTTTCGGAAATTTTTTTCCTCATCAGGGGCCAGCAGTAAAGTGCACGACGTCTACCATCTCCCTGTATAAAAACACGTATAGTGCTTATGGGAGATGTAGTCCTTATATCCTGGATGGATGCACTTACAAGTTACTGCTCGTTCCAAAGGCTCTAACATGAGCCCCCAAACATCACTCCTGTCCTCATCCGTCACGCAGCTCCACTTACGAGACTCCTTGGATAGCGGGTCTCGTGGCCCCCGTTTCTTCGGGGTGGTGCTGCCCAGCGGCAGGACCGCCGCTAATGTATTCCGCTCAGTGGGGTTGTCCAACTAGCGGGTAGCACCCGAGCCTGCGTGCGCCTTCCCCAAGGCGTTAGTTGGTATGGGCAGTTGCGTGCTTGTAATAGGCCCGACGCGTTTCGGAAATTTTTTTCCTCATCAGGGGCCAGCAGTAAAGTGCACGACGTCTACCATCTCCCTGTATAAAAACACGTATAGTGCTTATGGGAGATGTAGTCCTTATATCCTGGATGGATGCACTTACAAGTTACTGCTCGTTCCAAAGGCTCTAACATGAGCCCCCAAACATCACTCCTGTCCTCATCCGTCACGCAGCTCCACTTACGAGACTCCTTGGATAGCGGGTCTCGTGGCCCCCGTTTCTTCGGGGTGGTGCTGCCCAGCGGCAGGACCGCCGCTAATGTATTCCGCTCAGTGGGGTTGTCCAACTAGCGGGTAGCACCCGAGCCTGCGTGCGCCTTCCCCAAGGCGTTAGTTGGTATGGGCAGTTGCGTGCTTGTAATAGGCCCGACGCGTTTCGGAAATTTTTTTCCTCATCAGGGGCCAGCAGTAAAGTGCACGACGTCTACCATCTCCCTGTATAAAAACACGTATAGTGCTTATGGGAGATGTAGTCCTTATATCCTGGATGGATGCACTTACAAGTTACTGCTCGTTCCAAAGGCTCTAACATGAGCCCCCAAACATCACTCCTGTCCTCATCCGTCACGCAGCTCCACTTACGAGACTCCTTGGATAGCGGGTCTCGTGGCCCCCGTTTCTTCGGGGTGGTGCTGCCCAGCGGCAGGACCGCCGCTAATGTATTCCGCTCAGTGGGGTTGTCCAACTAGCGGGTAGCACCCGAGCCTGCGTGCGCCTTCCCCAAGGCGTTAGTTGGTATGGGCAGTTGCGTGCTTGTAATAGGCCCGACGCGTTTCGGAAATTTTTTTCCTCATCAGGGGCCAGCAGTAAAGTGCACGACGTCTACCATCTCCCTGTATAAAAACACGTATAGTGCTTATGGGAGATGTAGTCCTTATATCCTGGATGGATGCACTTACAAGTTACTGCTCGTTCCAAAGGCTCTAACATGAGCCCCCAAACATCACTCCTGTCCTCATCCGTCACGCAGCTCCACTTACGAGACTCCTTGGATAGCGGGTCTCGTGGCCCCCGTTTCTTCGGGGTGGTGCTGCCCAGCGGCAGGACCGCCGCTAATGTATTCCGCTCAGTGGGGTTGTCCAACTAGCGGGTAGCACCCGAGCCTGCGTGCGCCTTCCCCAAGGCGTTAGTTGGTATGGGCAGTTGTGTGCTTGTAATAGGCCCGACGCGTTTCGGAAATTTTTTTCCTCATCAGGGGCCAGCAGTAAAGTGCACGACGTCTACCATCTCCCTGTATAAAAACACGTATAGTGCTTATGGGAGATGTAGTCCTTATATCCTGGATGGATGCACTTACAAGTTACTGCTCGTTCCAAAGGCTCTAACATGAGCCCCCAAACATCACTCCTGTCCTCATCCGTCACGCAGCTCCACTTACGAGACTCCTTGGATAGCGGGTCTCGTGGCCCCCGTTTCTTCGGGGTGGTGCTGCCCAGCGGCAGGACCGCCGCTAATGTATTCCGCTCAGTGGGGTTGTCCAACTAGCGGGTAGCACCCGAGCCTGCGTGCGCCTTCCCCAAGGCGTTAGTTGGTATGGGCAGTTGCGTGCTTGTAATAGGCCCGACGCGTTTCGGAATTTTTTTTCCTCATCAGGGGCCAGCAGTAAAGTGCACGACGTCTACCATCTCCCTGTATAAAAACACGTATAGTGCTTATGGGAGATGTAGTCCTTATATCCTGGATGGATGCACTTACAAGTTACTGCTCGTTCCAAAGGCTCTAACATGAGCCCCCAAACATCACTCCTGTCCTCATCCGTCACGCAGCTCCACTTACGAGACTCCTTGGATAGCGGGTCTCGTGGCCCCCGTTTCTTCGGGGTGGTGCTGCCCAGCGGCAGGACCGCCGCTAATGTATTCCGCTCAGTGGGGTTGTCCAACTAGCGGGTAGCACCCGAGCCTGCGTGCGCCTTCCCCAAGGCGTTAGTTGGTATGGGCAGTTGCGTGCTTGTAATAGGCCCGACGCGTTTCGGAAATTTTTTTCCTCATCAGGGGCCAGCAGTAAAGTGCACGACGTCTACCATCTCCCTGTATAAAAACACGTATAGTGCTTATGGGAGATGTAGTCCTTATATCCTGGATGGATGCACTTACAAGTTACTGCTCGTTCCAAAGGCTCTAACATGAGCCCCCAAACATCACTCCTGTCCTCATCCGTCACGCAGCTCCACTTACGAGACTCCTTGGATAGCGGGTCTCGTGGCCCCCGTTTCTTCGGGGAGCTGCGTGACGGATGAGGACAGGAGTGATGTTTGGGGGCTCATGTTAGAGCCTTTGGAACGAGCAGTAACTTGTAAGTGCATCCATCCAGGATATAAGGACTACATCTCCCATAAGCACTATACGTGTTTTTATACAGGGAGATGGTAGACGTCGTGCACTTTACTGCTGGCCCCTGATGAGGAAAAAAATTTCCGAAACGCGTCGGGCCTATTACAAGCACGCAACTGCCCATACCAACTAACGCCTTGGGGAAGGCGCACGCAGGCTCGGGTGCTACCCGCTAGTTGGACAACCCCACTGAGCGGAATACATTAGCGGCGGTCCTGCCGCTGGGTAGCACCACCCCGAAGAAACGGGGGCCACGAGACCCGCTATCCAAGGAGTCTCGTAAGTGGAGCTGCGTGACGGATGAGGACAGGAGTGATGTTTGGGGGCTCATGTTAGAGCCTTTGGAACGAGCAGTAACTTGTAAGTGCATCCATCCAGGATATAAGGACTACATCTCCCATAAGCACTATACGTGTTTTTATACAGGGAGATGGTAGACGTCGTGCACTTTACTGCTGGCCCCTGATGAGGAAAAAAATTTCCGAAACGCGTCGGGCCTATTACAAGCACGCAACTGCCCATACCAACTAACGCCTTGGGGAAGGCGCACGCAGGCTCGGGTGCTACCCGCTAGTTGGACAACCCCACTGAGCGGAATACATTAGCGGCGGTCCTGCCGCTGGGTAGCACCACCCCGAAGAAACGGGGGCCACGAGACCCGCTATCCAAGGAGTCTCGTAAGTGGAGCTGCGTGACGGATGAGGACAGGAGTGATGTTTGGGGGCTCATGTTAGAGCCTTTGGAACGAGCAGTAACTTGTAAGTGCATCCATCCAGGATATAAGGACTACATCTCCCATAAGCACTATACGTGTTTTTATACAGGGAGATGGTAGACGTCGTGCACTTTACTGCTGGCCCCTGATGAGGAAAAAAAATTCCGAAACGCGTCGGGCCTATTACAAGCACGCAACTGCCCATACCAACTAACGCCTTGGGGAAGGCGCACGCAGGCTCGGGTGCTACCCGCTAGTTGGACAACCCCACTGAGCGGAATACATTAGCGGCGGTCCTGCCGCTGGGTAGCACCACCCCGAAGAAACGGGGGCCACGAGACCCGCTATCCAAGGAGTCTCGTAAGTGGAGCTGCGTGACGGATGAGGACAGGAGTGATGTTTGGGGGCTCATGTTAGAGCCTTTGGAACGAGCAGTAACTTGTAAGTGCATCCATCCAGGATATAAGGACTACATCTCCCATAAGCACTATACGTGTTTTTATACAGGGAGATGGTAGACGTCGTGCACTTTACTGCTGGCCCCTGATGAGGAAAAAAATTTCCGAAACGCGTCGGGCCTATTACAAGCACGCAACTGCCCATACCAACTAACGCCTTGGGGAAGGCGCACGCAGGCTCGGGTGCTACCCGCTAGTTGGACAACCCCACTGAGCGGAATACATTAGCGGCGGTCCTGCCGCTGGGTAGCACCACCCCGAAGAAACGGGGGCCACGAGACCCGCTATCCAAGGAGTCTCGTAAGTGGAGCTGCGTGACGGATGAGGACAGGAGTGATGTTTGGGGGCTCATGTTAGAGCCTTTGGAACGAGCAGTAACTTGTAAGTGCATCCATCCAGGATATAAGGACTACATCTCCCATAAGCACTATACGTGTTTTTATACAGGGAGATGGTAGACGTCGTGCACTTTACTGCTGGCCCCTGATGAGGAAAAAAATTTCCGAAACGCGTCGGGCCTATTACAAGCACGCAACTGCCCATACCAACTAACGCCTTGGGGAAGGCGCACGCAGGCTCGGGTGCTACCCGCTAGTTGGACAACCCCACTGAGCGGAATACATTAGCGGCGGTCCTGCCGCTGGGTAGCACCACCCCGAAGAAACGGGGGCCACGAGACCCGCTATCCAAGGAGTCTCGTAAGTGGAGCTGCGTGACGGATGAGGACAGGAGTGATGTTTGGGGGCTCATGTTAGAGCCTTTGGAACGAGCAGTAACTTGTAAGTGCATCCATCCAGGATATAAGGACTACATCTCCCATAAGCACTATACGTGTTTTTATACAGGGAGATGGTAGACGTCGTGCACTTTACTGCTGGCCCCTGATGAGGAAAAAAAATTCCGAAACGCGTCGAGCCTATTACAAGCACGCAACTGCCCATACCAACTAACGCCTTGGGGAAGGCGCACGCAGGCTCGGGTGCTACCCGCTAGTTGGACAACCCCACTGAGCGGAATACATTAGCGGCGGTCCTGCCGCTGGGTAGCACCACCCCGAAGAAACGGGGGCCACGAGACCCGCTATCCAAGGAGTCTCGTAAGTGGAGCTGCGTGACGGATGAGGACAGGAGTGATGTTTGGGGGCTCATGTTAGAGCCTTTGGAACGAGCAGTAACTTGTAAGTGCATCCATCCAGGATATAAGGACTACATCTCCCATAAGCACTATACGTGTTTTTATACAGGGAGATGGTAGACGTCGTGCACTTTACTGCTGGCCCCTGATGAGGAAAAAAATTTCCGAAACGCGTCGGGCCTATTACAAGCACGCAACTGCCCATACCAACTAACGCCTTGGGGAAGGCGCACGCAGGCTCGGGTGCTACCCGCTAGTTGGACAACCCCACTGAGCGGAATACATTAGCGGCGGTCCTGCCGCTGGGTAGCACCACCCCGAAGAAACGGGGGCCACGAGACCCGCTATCCAAGGAGTCTCGTAAGTGGAGCTGCGTGACGGATGAGGACAGGAGTGATGTTTGGGGGCTCATGTTAGAGCCTTTGGAACGAGCAGTAACTTGTAAGTGCATCCATCCAGGATATAAGGACTACATCTCCCATAAGCACTATACGTGTTTTTATACAGGGAGATGGTAGACGTCGTGCACTTTACTGCTGGCCCCTGATGAGGAAAAAAATTTCCGAAACGCGTCGGGCCTATTACAAGCACGCAACTGCCCATACCAACTAACGCCTTGGGGAAGGCGCACGCAGGCTCGGGTGCTACCCGCTAGTTGGACAACCCCACTGAGCGGAATACATTAGCGGCGGTCCTGCCGCTGGGTAGCACCACCCCGAAGAAACGGGGGCCACGAGACCCGCTATCCAAGGAGTCTCGTAAGTGGAGCTGCGTGACGGATGAGGACAGGAGTGATGTTTGGGGGCTCATGTTAGAGCCTTTGGAACGAGCAGTAACTTGTAAGTGCATCCATCCAGGATATAAGGACTACATCTCCCATAAGCACTATACGTGTTTTTATACAGGGAGATGGTAGACGTCGTGCACTTTACTGCTGGCCCCTGATGAGGAAAAAAATTTCCGAAACGCGTCGGGCCTATTACAAGCACGCAACTGCCCATACCAACTAACGCCTTGGGGAAGGCGCACGCAGGCTCGGGTGCTACCCGCTAGTTGGACAACCCCACTGAGCGGAATACATTAGCGGCGGTCCTGCCGCTGGGTAGCACCACCCCGAAGAAACGGGGGCCACGAGACCCGCTATCCAAGGAGTCTCGTAAGTGGAGCTGCGTGACGGATGAGGACAGGAGTGATGTTTGGGGGCTCATGTTAGAGCCTTTGGAACGAGCAGTAACTTGTAAGTGCATCCATCCAGGATATAAGGACTACATCTCCCATAAGCACTATACGTGTTTTTATACAGGGAGATGGTAGACGTTGTGCACTTTACTGCTGGCCCCTGATGAGGAAAAAAATTTCCGAAACGCGTCGGGCCTATTACAAGCACGCAACTGCCCATACCAACTAACGCCTTGGGGAAGGCGCACGCAGGCTCGGGTGCTACCCGCTAGTTGGACAACCCCACTGAGCGGAATACATTAGCGGCGGTCCTGCCGCTGGGTAGCACCACCCCGAAGAAACGGGGGCCACGAGACCCGCTATCCAAGGAGTCTCGTAAGTGGAGCTGCGTGACGGATGAGGACAGGAGTGATGTTTGGGGGCTCATGTTAGAGCCTTTGGAACGAGCAGTAACTTGTAAGTGCATCCATCCAGGATATAAGGACTACATCTCCCATAAGCACTATACGTGTTTTTATACAGGGAGATGGTAGACGTCGTGCACTTTACTGCTGGCCCCTGATGAGGAAAAAAATTTCCGAAACGCGTCGGGCCTATTACAAGCACGCAACTGCCCATACCAACTAACGCCTTGGGGAAGGCGCACGCAGGCTCGGGTGCTACCCGCTAGTTGGACAACCCCACTGAGCGGAATACATTAGCGGCGGTCCTGCTGCTGGGTAGCACCACCCCGAAGAAACGGGGGCCACGAGACCCGCTATCCAAGGAGTCTCGTAAGTGGAGCTGCGTGACGGATGAGGACAGGAGTGATGTTTGGGGGCTCATGTTAGAGCCTTTGGAACGAGCAGTAACTTGTAAGTGCATCCATCCAGGATATAAGGACTACATCTTCCATAAGCACTATACGCATTTTTATACAGGGAGATGGTAGACGTCGTGCACTTTACTGCTGGCCCCTGACGAGGAAAAAAATTTCCGAAACGCGTCGGGCCTATTACAAGCACGCAACTGCCCATACCAACTAACGCCTTGGGGAAGGCGCACGCAGGCTCGGGTGCTACCCGCTAGTTGGACAACCCCACTGAGCGGAATACATTAGCGGCGGTCCTGCCGCTGGGTAGCACCACCCCGAAGAAACGGGGGCCACGAGACCCGCTATCCAAGGAGTCTCGTAAGTGGAGCTGCGTGACGGATGAGGACAGGAGTGATGTTTGGGGGCTCATGTTAGAGCCTTTGGAACGAGCAGTAACTTGTAAGTGCATCCATCCAGGATATAAGGACTACATCTCCCATAAGCACTATACGTGTTTTTATACAGGGAGATGGTAGACGTCGTGCACTTTACTGCTGGCCCCTGATGAGGAAAAAAATTTCCGAAACGCGTCGGGCCTATTACAAGCACGCAACTGCCCATACCAACTAACGCCTTGGGGAAGGCGCACGCAGGCTCGGGTGCTACCCGCTAGTTGGACAACCCCACTGAGCGGAATACATTAGCGGCGGTCCTGCCGCTGGGTAGCACCACCCCGAAGAAACGGGGGCCACGAGACCCGCTATCCAAGGAGTCTCGTAAGTGGAGCTGCGTGACGGATGAGGACAGGAGTGATGTTTGGGGGCTCATGTTAGAGCCTTTGGAACGAGCAGTAACTTGTAAGTGCATCCATCCAGGATATAAGGACTACATCTCCCATAAGCACTATACGTGTTTTTATACAGGGAGATGGTAGACGTCGTGCACTTTACTGCTGGCCCCTGATGAGGAAAAAAATTTCCGAAACGCGTCGGGCCTATTACAAGCACGCAACTGCCCATACCAACTAACGCCTTGGGGAAGGCGCACGCAGGCTCGGGTGCTACCCGCTAGTTGGACAACCCCACTGAGCGGAATACATTAGCGGCGGTCCTGCCGCTGGGTAGCACCACCCCGAAGAAACGGGGGCCACGAGACCCGCTATCCAAGGAGTATCGTAAGTGGAGCTGCGTGACGGATGAGGACAGGAGTGATGTTTGGGGGCTCATGTTAGAGCCTTTGGAACGAGCAGTAACTTGTAAGTGCATCCATCCAGGATATAAGGACTACATCTCCCATAAGCACTATACGTGTTTTTATACAGGGAGATGGTAGACGTCGTGCACTTTACTGCTGGCCCCTGATGAGGAAAAAAAATTCCGAAACGCGTCGGGCCTATTACAAGCACGCAACTGCCCATACCAACTAACGCCTTGGGGAAGGCGCACGCAGGCTCGGGTGCTACCCGCTAGTTGGACAACCCCACTGAGCGGAATATATATATATATATATATATATATATATATATATATATATTTTTTTTTTCAAAATGAAAACCACAAAACAGGATTGTTTCTTTAAAATTAAAAAATGGTCTACTCACCATGAGAGTTATCTTCCATGGTGAAGAGGGTATCAGATAGATTTCACTGCCTCCTACCACAAGGGGTTTCCTGGGAGTGAAGGGCAGTGAAAATTGACCTGTATGTACGCCCATCAAAGTTAGATGTGCGGACATTGAGGTCAACCTCCGATGGCCATTATTCCACCGTGGCTTCAGAAGGGTGTAACCATGGCAGAAACAGAGTAGTCTTCACAGTGGTTATACTTAAGGTCTTGCTACATTAAAATCGGGCAGGTGGACCAGTGCATTGGCGATAAGGATACTCTGTTGCCTTTGCGACGGAGTATACTTACCACCAACAAATAATAATATAGAAGATTACCTGTTACTTGCAAGTTCAAGGATCTCAGAGATGAGCCTATTAAAAACCAGATGATTAGTAGAACATGTTTCATGAAAGGTAGAAGAAAAGTGCTAGGTGTAAAGAACCCCACTAGTGACAAAACTATAGAGGTAGCAAAGCGTATGGAAAATACCTTTTCGATACGTAAAAGAGTTCGTAGGAGCAGCAACCAAAAATAATGGGGATGCAAAAAAAGTAAATGAGGTATGCATTGTGAAAAAGGTCATGCGGAATCCTAGGAAAGAAAGAATCAAAAAGAAAAAAAATCAAGAGGGGATAAAGAAAGAACATGTTTTGGATGTGGCAGTAACAGACATATGGAGGAGGCAAGGAACTGTCTGGCTGCCAATAGTATATGCTTCAAATGTAAAAATCTAGGACATTTTTCGAGGGTCTGCAGAATGGCAAATATACCCAGGTATGAGAAGTCTATTGATGGGGCAAACAGTGATGAACAAGTGCATTGCAGGGATGAATCTAGTGTGAGCGAGGATGATGGTGTAGAAGTACTGGTGGTGACTGATCCTGACTTTGAGGAGAAAGCTTAACATCCTCCAAAATGTGTCATTTACATGCACGAGGTGCAAGTGTTCGCGGGTTCATGTTCCCAATGCACTTTGGTTGATAAGTCCACATGGCAGGAGTGGGAACTAGGGACTTTGAGTCCCACAGATGTAGAACTTGAGGGTTACTGTGGAGAAAACTACCTGTTAATGGCTATGTGATGACAGAGTTGGCAGTAGCAAGATTGCAGAAGGTGAGAAGCGTCATGTTGACTCTAAGGGGTTTGTTGAAGGAAGAATTGGTGTGTGGCGAAGGTGTGATAGAGTCTATTGAAGCACCTGAGTGGCTTAGTCCAATTGTTATTTCACGGAAGCCTAAGGGAAAAATCTGTATGTTTTTGGACCTCTGAGACCTGAATGACAGCATCTGGATAGATCTGAATCCTCTTCACCACATTAGTTACATGCTTGCTAGTGTGAGAGGGGGATAGGTATTTCACTATGCTGAATCTATACAATACTTACCATCAGGTAGGGTTACAAGAGAGTTCCAGGCATCTGACATATTTTATAACACCAGGGTGGGCATTCCAGTTCATCCGTATGCCTTTCGGGTTAGCTTCTACAACAGTGGTCTTTCAGAGAATTATGCAGAGAGTGTTAAAAGATTTGGCAGAGGTGTTGGTGTTTCAGGACAACATACTAAATTGGGGTGAGAGTGAAGAACAGCATGATGTGGTTGTGACTGAAGTGTTATGGAAGTTGCAAAATGTGGGCCTCGCAATACAGATGGAAACATTTTAATTTGGCAAATAAGAGGTGGACTATTTCGGTCATACTTTGTCGTGTAAGGGGGCTAAATCTAAGTTAAGTCTTTTAAAAGTGACTGAAAATACTCCTGCTCTGCAAGACAGGGTTCAGTTAAGATCGTTCCTTGGCCTTGCAGAGCATTAGGCAAAGTTTGTGCACTACTTCATGGACATAGGACAGGTTTTGCATGATTTAATGAAGAAAGCGGTGAGGTTCCTTTGGTCAGAGGTGTGTCAGAGGGCTTTTGAAACTGTAAAGAAATCTATAATAAAAACAACTGCACTTAAACCATTTGAACCCAATGACAAAACTATTGTTGTGACTTATGCCAGTATTTGCAGATTCAGAGCTCTTTTGATGCAGGTGCATGATGGCAGAGAATGAGTGGTGGCCTTTGCATCATGAACCTTGAAAGGCGCTGAAGGCACATATTCTGCTGTGGAGAAAGGCATTGGCCTGCTGATGGGGGGTATAAAATTTTCATATATTTGTGTGGAGAATGAATTTTGAGATGCGAACGGATCATAGACCCTTGGTTGATCTTTTCACCAGGGCGGCGGTGGGTAAGGCCACATACCAGATCGCAATATGGCTGTACCTTCTCCAACGGTTTATATTTTCTGTGAGTGACATACCAGGAGTGATGAATGTCAATGCAGATTATTTGTCTATGTTGCCGATGGAGTGTGGGAGTGAGCCGGATAATGACGAAGGGATGGTGGCCGAAATATCGGACTTCTGCATAGCCATAGGAAAACAGAAAAGAAGGAAACTCTGTCAAAAGATCCAAATTTGATTAAATTGATCGAAGCTCTGCCGAGTGCACAAAGTTGAAGGTGTGTTGAAAAATTGGAGATATTTAAACATGTTTGGGAGGAGTTATCTGTTGTGGAGAGTATTGTGAGAAGAAATTAAGACTGGTGGAACCTATCAATTTGAGAGATAGATTGCTGATATTGCTCTATGAGGGTCATGGGGGTGTGTCCGTGATGAAAATAAAAGGCAGAGTTGATTTCTGGTGGTCTGGCATGCAGAAAAAGATTGAGCGACATGTCCAAAATTGCATTGCGGTGGCCGACAGTGACAAATCACATGTAATGCAGGAGACTAAGATTAGCCTAGTGGCTTTACCCAAACACCCTTGGGAAAGAGTCCCCATGGACATTTGTGGGTCATTCGAGGTTTTTGGGGGATGCAAGAAGTATGCTATTGTAATGATGTATTATTTTTTGAAGGGGCTAGAGGTGGCATTTGTGAACAAAGTGAAAACTAGTACTGCAAATGGCTTCTGTGAGGACATCTTTAGAAGGAAGTGTTGGCCAAAAGACATTTTGATGAATAACGATTCCCACTCTGTATCTACTGAGTTTACTTATTTTCCTAAAAGATGTGAGATTGGCCATGTGAAAACTCCTGTTTACCATCCATGGGGAAATAGTCTTATGGAACTCTTCAACCACGTGCTAGAGGTAAGCATTCAACTATCCATTGGAGCAGTCAAGTAAGGGACATGCTGTGCGCTAATCGCACCATACCACATTTGGCAACAGGAGTGACTCCATTTTGTTTGATGAAGGGAAGGGTACTGTGCACTCTAACGTTGCCAGCCTGGATGGCATGGCCTGACCCTCGCAATCTTGACTATGACGGATTACGCAAAAGGTTCGATGAGTATCAGACCATGTGCAGTACGAGACACAATGAGAAAATAGTGAAGAGCAACAAAGTGTCCACAAGTCAAATGTTGGTGAAGGTTGGGGTTTGCTACCCAAAAAGGAAAGGAATATTCAAATTATCGGCTCCAAAAATGGTAGTTGATGTGATGGGAAATAATAACAAAGGGGCTGATTCACAGAACTAACTTAAGACAAAATCCTAAATTTAGTACTTTTGGTATTCACAGAAGGCATTTAGTAGTAGTAAAGTTAGGATTTTGTCTTAAGTATGACTTAAGACAAACTTAAGACAAACTTAAGACAGACTTAAGACAGACTTAAGTCAGACTTAAGACAGACTTAAGAATGACTTAAGACAAACTTAAGACAAAATCCTAACTTAAGTCTGTCTTAAGTCTGTCTTAACTTTGTTTTAACTTTGTCTTAAGTCAAACTTAAGACAAAAGTCTTACTTTACTACTACTAAATGCCTTCTGTGAATACCAAGAGTAGTACGTTTAGGATTTTGTCTTTAAGTTAGTTCTGTGAATCGGGCCCAAACTGTCTGATGGAAAGTGGTGGAATACCAGGAAAGTGGCTGTGTGCAGTGAGGCTGAGGAAATAGAGTGAGCAAGAACATGTGGGGATAATGGCAGAGTAGAGCCACAAGGCAGAAGGGAGTCGAGCACTCATGTAAAAAACAAAACCTAAGGCATTGGAGGATTATGTTTCCACATAAAAAAAGGGGACATACCATTTATGTGCACATACAAGTTGTTTTGTGTTATGTTTATTAGTTATTGTTTAGGAAAGGTGATGTGTTATGTTATCGATTAATGCCACCTGGCAACTTCACCATGTTTTCTAGTGACTCTAGGCTTTCATTTATAGAATAAGGTGTGGAGATTCTTAGAAGCTGTGAAGCAGACGGTTTCAGAGATCAGGCACCGTTTCTTGTATCTGGAATAAAGAAGATATTCCTTCTTACTACAGTGTCCTGTCTTCATAAAAGTCGACATATAGAAATAATATTAAATGCAAATTTAACACTCATCTGTATTCATTTGTTATGTCAATGCCCATTAGTCTCAAACGCAAACAGTTGTTTTTAAAACCCATGCTAAAATATAATCAGAAGGGCTGTGGACTATGTTTCCGTGCTCTTACATCGATGTCTACAAATCTTCTGCTTTCTAATTTAAATGATTGGTTTTCAGAAAATGTCAAACCATCCTGAATTTACATATTACTTCTTTGAACATTTTGCTTTGTGGGTATGACTTCAGATAGATCGCATGAGAGAGCACAACCAAAATTACAGTAGTGACAAGCAAGATTTGTGCAAAACATCTTGATCAAACTTTGAAAGAGCACATACTTACTAGGGGAGTTAGAAGATCTTCGAAATGTAGCTAAACATTACATTAACATGAAAGGGCCGGGCCCATGAGTTCTATACCTGATTTAGAGTCACAATCCAATGGTTCTTTTTTGCAGTACGAAAGTTTGACGGGGAGAAAACACATAAGGATACAATTAATGAGCAAATAACTCCTTTGAATACATAATAACCCAAGGACAACTACTTAGGGTTAGTTAGGTTTATTACAAAGCAAAACTAACTGGACATAAAGGCACCTTATTATGAGCATGTAGAAATACAAGGAAATTAGAATGAAGCCAAATCTGTGAATCCAAATTAGATGGTGCAGCATGAGCAATACAAGTAGTTCAAGAAGTAAAATACAGAAAATCAGGAAGCATGAGTCCAAATTCCCCTGAATCAAGGGTTGTTGAGTTAAAAGCATCAAAAATCTCCATACTCTACCACTAACGCAGCATCTTCAGAAGGAGGGATAAAAGGTGTCAGCACGTGGAGTTTTCCTGAGAAGTCTCTCCATGGTCTAGGGGTCAAATAACATAAATCTACCAAAGACAGAGCTCGTTCTAGGATGCTCTCTCTCTGTAGGCAAAAAAGAAGTGTTGCACTATCCCTAATTCCAAGACCAAATATTCACAGATAACATCACATGGCGTCGTGCAAGTTATGCCATCCGCCCTAGGCACAGACCTGAAGTAAATATTTCACAATGTCGAAGGTGCCCTTGTTACAATTTGTCCTTGGTTCCCAGGCCCTCTCCTGTGTGAAGCACAATGAGCTTCCATTATCGTCTCAAGCCACACTTCTTCTCTCCTGTCCTAACTAGTAAAAGAAAGATATTATTCTATCTGATTTGAGTGCATCCTTCACTTGCAAAACAAAACGTGAGAAAAATCTGATTCTACAGCACTTATGAAATACAAATTGTTAATTCTAAAGCGAGAGTTTTCAGGGATTTGCATTTCAGGCCTATGAAATTCAACTAACATAGTAAAGTATCATATAAGCTTTCAGAATTCACATATCATTAAAGCAATTTTAATAAATGCACTTACCGATATGAAATAACGTAATAAATAAGCACATGCACAATATGAATTCTCTGTGTTAATGAATTCTGCTAGATACATCCATTTTCCACGCCAATTCTACAAGTTACTTGTCAATGACCTAAAATACATTGTTTCCATGTTAATACATGTCAAAATTCTAACACTTCACAATTATAAAACAAATGAATATATGTGGGTGCGCTCTAAGCGTGATTATAGTGCACCCCTACGAATGAAATTAGATTTCCGCTATATCAAACATAAATGATACATTTTTGATGATTAAGTATGAAGTGTATTTCCCATCCATAAGGTACTTATAGCCTATTAGGTTCGGGAGTTGGTATTTGACATTGAATCCTCAACTACAAAATTACTGACACCTCAAGCATAATTCTGGGGGGCAATTAAACACTATTATGGGATAATGGACAATATTGTGAAAGTGTGTGTTTCTGTGCTGACACCTGCATGTTTTCTCCTATTTCCATGCATATTTTCACCAGGCATTTGGCCTGCTTTGAGAATGCGAAGTCTCCAGGTGATGAAAATCTCTCTCTAGACACCTATGTCCATGCTATTACCTCATCCTACTTTCGCCCCTTAAAACTGTTAGGGAAGGTTGCTACTTGTATTAAAATAATTCACATGCTTGTGGGGAAACATCCTTTACAACAAAACTTTTACAACGCAGTGCTTTTACAACGCAGGTTTTACAATGAAAACCATTACAACGCATTGCACTGGGGGGCGCTCTAGGATAGGGAATAGTTTTAATTTACTATCCAACATCTTCCCTACTATCCACGGGGACTGGAGTTGGAATAGTAAATTAAACTATTCACTATCCAGCACCCCAAAGCGCAATGCGTTGTAACAGCATGCGTTGTAAAAACTGCGTTGTAACAGCATGCGTGGTAAAAGCATGCGTTGTTATGTCATACATCCATGCTTGTGTTGTTTCACTGTTTACTATTGTAACGGAAAATATAGGGGTCTGCCAGAAGCTGCTACCACTATGCTGCAAGAGATACAGAATTTTACAGTACTGCAAAAATACGACCATGTCTCAGAGGCCAGGAAAAGCTTCACTGGCTTCATGCTAAGCAGACAGTAACATTTAAAACCTTGAGCCTCATGCTGAGAGTATAAAATAGGCTTGAAAAATCTTGTTGTTTTTTGCCTGTTTGCCTGTTTGCCTGTTTTGCCCCCCGTCTCCTCCCTACCCGCTCCCCGCTTCCCGCCACCGCCGCTAACCACGCCCCCTTTTTTCTTTCTGTACCCTCCCTGCTCCCGCCTCCCAGCTGCTCCGCCCTCCCTCGCACTTCGCCATATATGGCGACAGTGCCAACGCGCAGCGGTCACGCGCAGCGGGAGCGCCGATTGTGCGCCGAAGGCGCGCCAAAGGTAAGCCCGTCTGCACCCGTCCGCGCCTGGACCGCGCCCAGCGCCAGGACCCCTGGCCCCCACCGACGGAAGACGACCCGACTGTCCTACAACGCCACCGAACTCATCGCACTCAACACCAACGGGATCCCAGGATGCTACCGAGCCACCCCGAGGCGCACCCACGGACCCTTCAGCTGCCACGCCTGCAAGTTCACCTGCATCTGGACCTGCCCCACACCAGCACCCGCCAAGCCGAACACCAGCAGCAACCACCTCAAGTGCATCCTGCTCAACACCCGCTCCATCCACAGGCACGCCATCGAACTCTGGAACCTCCTCGACACCACAGCTCCTGACGTCGCCTTCCTCACGGAAACCTGGATGAACGACTCCTCAGCGCCCGACATCGCCATCGCCATCCCAGAGGGCTAAAAGATCACCCGAAGAGACCGCGTCAAACAGACTGGAGGAGGCATCGCCATCATCCACAGGGACACCATCCACATCACGACCAACACCGACGACACCCTGAAAACCGCCAAACACCTACACTTCCAGATCCGCACTGACCCGAAGACCACCCTCAGAGGCACCCTGATCTACCGACCCCCGGGACCACGCACACAATTCAGCGAGGACATCGCCGACTTCGTCAGCCCGCATGCCCTCCCCTCCGCTGACTACATCCTCCTGGGGGACCTCAACTTCCACCTGGAGAACAACAACGACCGCAACACCACCACCCTGCTCGACAACCTCGCCAACCTCGGACTAAAGCAGATGGTATCCACCCCCACCCACCTCGCCGGACACACACTCGACGCCGTCTTCTCATCCAGCAAAGACATCACCTTCAGCCACGCCACTGGACTCCACTGGACGGACCACAGCTGCGTCCACTTCACCTTCAGAAGAACGACGATCCACCACCACCAGCAACCGGTTGCTTGAAGAAGCTGGAACAAGATCACAGCCAACCAGCTCGCCGCTTCCCTAAGCCAGCACCCCCCCGCCAGCTCAGCGAACCCCAATCAGGCCGCCGACAACATCACGAAGTGGATCAACAACTGCGCGGACGAACTCGCCCCACTGAGGACCCCGCCTAGCAGACCCGGCAGCAAGAAGGCCCCATGGTTCACCGACGAACTCAAGAGCTCCAAGAAGAACTGCCGAGCCCTCGAGAAAGCCTGGAGAAGGGAACCAACAACGGACAACATGACCGCCCTCAAGCTTGCCACCCGGAAGCACCACCAACTGATCCGCGCCACTAAGAAAACTGCATTCAAGGACCGGCTGGACAACAACGCACACAATTGCAAGGAACTCTTCAACATCGTCAAAGAGCTCTCCAACCCCAACGCCGGAAACAACAACATCACCCCATTGCAAGACCTCTGCAACTCCCTCGCCTCCTACTTCCACAACAAGATCGCGGACATACACAACAGCTTCAGCACTCAACTGACGCACGCCACAACCGAACCTCCGCCCCCCACCACCACCCTCCGCGCCTGGACTCCGATCAGCACCGAAGACACCATCCGCTTGATGAACTCCATCCATTCCGGATCTCCCACCGACCCCTGCCCTCACCACGTCTCCAACAAGGCCGACGCGGTCATCGCACCCCACCTGCGGGACATTATCAACACCTCCTTCGACACCGCCACCTTCCCGGAGAGCTGGAAGCACGCCGAACTCAGCGCCCTACTCAAGAAACCTACAGCGGAACTCAAGAATTACCGCCCCATCTCGCTCCTCCCGTTCCCAGCCAAAGTCATTGAGAAGACCGTCAACAAGCAGCTGGCCGCCTTCCTCGAGACAAATGGATCCCTCGACCCCTCACAGTCTGGCTTCCGAGCCAACCACAGCACCGAGACCGCCCTCATCGCTGCCACCGATGACATCCGAGCCCTGATGGACAACGGAGAAACAGCGGCCCTCATCCTCCTAGACCTCTCCGCAGCATTCAACACTGTCTGCCACCGCACCCTAGTGCAGCGCCTCAGCAACGTCGGAATCCAGGAGAAGGCACTGGAATGGATCATCTCCTTCCTCGATGGAAGAACACAGAGAGTCCGTCTACCACCGTACAAGTCAGAGGCCAACGAAGTCATCTGCGGCGTCCCTCAAGGATCCTCGCTGAGCCCCGCCCTCTTCAACGTCTACATGAGCCCCCTCGCGGCCATCGCACGCCAACACAACCTCAACATCATCTCCTACGCTGACGACACCCAGCTGATCCTCTCCCTGACCAACGACCCCGCCGCCGCCAGAGCCAACCTTTACGAAGAGATGAAAGACGTAGCCGAGTGGATGACGACCAACTGCCTGAAACTGAACTCAGACAAGACGGAAGTCCTCATCCTGGGTTCCTCGCCCTCCGCCTGGGACGACTCCTGGTGGCCCCCCGCCCTGGGCAGAGCACCCAAACTGACAGACCACGCACGCAACCTGGGCTTCATCTTGGACTCCTCCCTCACCATGACCAGACAAGTCAACGCCGTCTCCTCGTCATGCTTCAACATCCTGCGCATGCTACGGAAGATCTTCCGGTGGATCCCCACCGAGACCAGGAAGACGGTCACCCAGGCCCTCGTCACCAGCCGACTGGACTACGGCAACGCCCTCTACTCCGGAACCACCGCCAAGCTCCAGAAGAGACTCCAGCGGATCCAGAACGCCTCAGCCAGACTCATCCTCGACATCCCACGACACAGCCACATCTCCGGACATCTGAGAGACCTGCATTGGCTCCCCGTCAACAAAAGAATCACCTTCCGCCTCCTCACCCACGCACACAAAGCCCTACACGATCAAGGCCCTAGCTACCTCAACAACCGCATCAACTTCTACGCTCCCAAACGACATCTCCGATCAGCCAGCCACGCCCTCGCCGCCGTCCCCCGCATCCGAAGAACGACAACAGGAGGAAGGTCCTTCTCCTACCTGGCCGCCAAGACCTGGAACTCCCTACCCACCGACCTGCGCCTGACCCAAGACCACCTCTCCTTCAGGAAGAAGCTCAAGACCTGGTTATTCGAGCAGTAGCAGCACTCCCCCCCCCCCAGCGCCTTGAGACCCTCTGGGTAAGTAGTGCGCTATATAAATACCTGTGATTGATTGATTGATTGAGTCCCAAAGAGAGATTTTCTTTAGAGGAGGCACCTCACCCTTTATGTTCTTTGGGCCTCATTTACAATATTTTGAGGCACGGCAGCACAGCAAGCCTTACTGCTGCACTGCCATGCATCAAAAGAAAAGGGCAGAAATGTGCGTATCTACAAGACACCGCGCATTTCTGTCCTTTTTCCATAAACTGGTGTACAATAAACGGCCTGACCACAACTCAGGCACCCTTGCACCATGGTGCAAGGGTGTCTGCACTGTTGGGGTGATTGTTTTTCAATCATGAGTATTGTTTTTATCTTTCTATGTGTGCTGCAGAATGCAAAACACATACTGTTGCAAAGTCATCCTGTGCCCTGGGCACCCCCCCAACTTTTTGCTGACTGGTACTGGTGGTAACTGACTCTGACTGACCCTCGGCTCTGCCTAAGCAGGCCCAGGGCCAGTGCTATGCTGAAGACACACTTAGAATACAGTGAAAACACCTACATACACTAGGGTACACTATGGGTTAGGGCACCACTAGGATTGGAATGACCTTCCCTATAAGACCCTAGTACATATTAAGGTCCGGTGGATTGAAACTACCTTTAAGTCCTTAGTATATAATAGGGCAGGGTAATTTAGAGGTCAACCGACTTTTCTGCACTTGCATGTGTGTACTGTTGGAGCCTGAGGTTAGTTTAAAAGCAGCCTTGTGTTGCAGGTCTGCTTTTAAAATGCAATTTGTGCCCACACTCAGCTTTGGTGTTTGGGGCAATTAATAAACTACATGTTTGGGCATGTTAGATACCCCCAGGATCTCCCCTCAGTATACCAGGGGTGGGGGTGCAGGTATTTATAAGGAGGACCATTCAAAAATGAGTTTTATATGCCCTGGATTAAGTGAAATTGCACATTTCACTCCCCATATCCTCAAAATGCTTCACAAAATAGACTAGGAGCAATGTGGAGGGAGGATCTGCAAAATCTGTACATATTCAGAACCCCTACATGTTCCAGGGGTGGGGTCCTGTAGATATAGGCAAGGTGTTTATACAATATGTTATAAGCCCTGGTGTTGGTAAAATGGCCCAAGTAATTTTTTCCCATTGGAAATCCCCTGCTACATAGATTAGACCATGCTGGGCTTTAAGAAGAAATGAGCAGATGCAAGGGGAGAGACTATGGAGATTAGTGGAGATGTGTTAAGTCAGCTCTTCTCTCCCTGCTGAAAATTATGACATATTGTATTTTGGAGAAATAGTGCTTTCTGGGAGATCATTGTGCCACACGTTCGAAGAAGTGATCATACTTTGGGGTGTTGCCCTGCACCTCATTGAACATGAGTGCCCTCCTGCTTGACCCCAGACAACACTGAATAAGTATCTGAGAGGGTTAGTGCCTCTCAGATCTGCTGCTTGTACCTTAAGAAAGAAAAAGAATAAGGTAAGGCTAAAAATGTGATTTTTGCACCAATCAGGCCCAATACTCTGACTGCGCCTGCTGCACAATCTGAAACTACAGCCCTGTGGATCAAACCTGCTTCAAAAGGACTAAAGAGTGGACTCCCTGCAAGCTACAGGTTAACAGAGCTCACCTGGACCATCACCACAAAGAACCCTCAGCCTGGAGTACTACCAGTGGATTTGTAAGGGTTTTGTCCAAGTAGACTGTAGGAACTGAAGTCCCAAACTTTCAAGGACTATCTCGGAGGCTCCAGTCCCTTGGATTGTGTTTTGGACACTATGTACCCGCAAGAGGTACTTCAGGAAGGAGTACCTCACTGAATGCGGCCTGCTGGAGGATGCTGCACGACGTCTGGTGATAAATCCTCCAGAAAAGTTGCTAAGTGTGAATTTGTCCAAGTCAGAGGCAACAAAATGTCCAAAGTGGCCTTATTTGTTTCTAAGCACTAGAGGGTGTTTCATCTTTAATAATTGATATCTCTGGTTCGCTACAGTGAATTCTTTTCGTTTTAGTGTCATGTTAAAGATAGAAATATTTCCTATTTTTATACATGTATAATAGACTTTTATTGTGTGTTTTGTCTTAATTATTTACTGAATTGGTGTTTTCAAATGCTTTACATACCTGTCTTTGAAGTTAAGCCTGCCTACTTGCAGCCAAGCTACCAAGGATGGGGCATGTAAATAATTTTCTAAGACCTATTCTGAGCCCTATATTGTGTTAGTAGTATTATTGCCAGTGGTAAATGCATATCTGCAACTACTAATGATCCTATTTCGAACACATAGAAAATGGAAAAAGGAGGAAAGATAAAGGTATTCTCCTCGCTGGGCCTCCCTCATGAATCCTCTGGGGAGGCGTAGCAATCTAACACATTCCCAAGTTTACAAAACCTTGTAAATCTTGGAATGCATCAGGTTCCATGGATTTCGGGTGGGAACAACCACAGCGACACCCATGCAATGCCCCTTTCATGCAGAGTAATGCGTGAAATGGGGTTGTATTTACAAGGCCATGAAAAGCCATGCAGGGTTGCTTTATGTGGCCTTGTAAATATGGGCGGGCACACTGCACCCCAGGTGTGTGAAAAAAAGTAACACACCGGTGGCACAAGAGTCTTGTGCATAAGCCACTATGTTCAATAGTACTGAGGATCAAAACTGCTCATACAGGGGTTATTCTATGCACTCTGTCCGCCCAAAATTCTGAAACTGCATCTCTGGCGGATTTGTGAGAGTTAAGATGGATTCCACCCCTGGTGAGCTCTTCACTGCATCTTCCCTTAATCGATGGTTTCAAGCATTAACATGCCGGAATTTATCTTAAAAATGCTGGCAGGAGTATTTTAAAGCTTTTTCCTTTCCAGTGAAGTGTTTCTCCGTTGAGTCTGCGTGACAAAAGGAGTCCTTCGTTTCTTCATTGGTCTTCTGGTGCAGGTACTACAGAGTCATCTAGTGGTATAACATTCAGGACAGGGAGAGGCTGCGGCCTAGTCACTCCAACAGTCTGATTTAGCTGCTGCACCTATTTATCCTGAAAGGTTTTTCCTTTTTATAAGTATATTCTGCAATATGTATTATATTTGCTGGAGAATTTTAATTTAAGGAAAAATGGAGAGCAAAAATACACATGTTCAACATAATAAAAGGAAACAAAATATTTATCCACCTCCACTTAAATCAAAAATTGTGGAAATATAGTGAGCCTTCTCTGGCTTTACCTTTTGATGAGATTCAAGCAATTCGTTCTAGCACAGATACTATTGCTTCTGAAATTAAAAATATACAAAAAAACATGGCTATTCTAGCCATGAACATATCTGACAATGTAATTAATATACAGGACAATATAGCTAATTAACATTGATCTTTGGTCTCTTCTTACTACAGCAATGCTCAAGGTAGGCAATGTCCCACTTATTGTTGTAGGAGATTTTAACCTTATATGTGACCCTTTAGTAGACAGATTATCACAAACTAAATATCGACCACCTAGAGCTTTTTTATGCTAAAGTCCTTTTCTAATACAACTAAGGGCCCAATTCCTATCTTGCTAGGAAAGCCCTCCATAAGACTCGGATCTGGAGGGCTTTCCGAGCAAAATGTGCTCCAAATGAGCGAGTACGATGCAGCTGCATGCCTATGGACTTTATAGGCTCCCATAGGGAAAACCATACACCCTGTGCCCGCCACACTGTGCATGCCTGGATCGGAGGGACCCATGGACACAACCCTGTGACAGATTTGGAGTGCCCCGAGTGAAGGGGGCCTGCTGCAGCCCCCTGAAGTACTCTTCTGAGAGCAGTTTAGTCTCACTGCGACGAGGCAATCGTCCAAATCGTACTTGCTCGGTCAGAATTCTGCTCGATGGCGCGGCACGATTCAGCTACGAACGAGTTGCATGGATAGGTTCTGGTCCCAGAAATGATTCGGTCGGCGCATACGTGATCTTCGCATCGTACTCAGTTGTTCGGACCTGTGTACGATTCGTTCAGAAACAAGGGCTATGAATTCGATTCCGGAAAGCCAAATCCAATTTGGAGGCCTTCCGAACGACTTTGGAATCAGGTCCTAAGTTAGTTGATATTTGGGGATTGCATCATCCTACTGAGAAAATGTTTCCTTTTTTTTTAAAACCCTCATAACTCTTCCTCAAGATTAGATTATTTATTAGTTTCTAGCCATTTAATATACTCAGTTACTACACCCCATATCTATAATATTGAAATTTCTAACCATGCTCTTCTTTCTATCATTTTCCAACGTAATCAAAATTCTCAAGCTCAATCCAGACAGCATAGGAATTCACATACTGTTCTTAATTAATATAATAAACCACAAATGTTATCAGCACTTCAGGATTAACCTACTTTTAACCCAGAAGGTTCTACATCCATGATAACTTGATGGGATGCCTTTAATTCGTATGTAAGAGGGACATTCATTTCTCTAATGGCTCATGAAAACAAATTACTTAATTCTAAAACTAAAGAAATGGATAAAGAAATTGCTAAATTTGAGAGACTTTTCAAAACATCTAATGTACCCCAATTTAAAATAAAATTGCAAAAGCTGCGTTACGAGTTTAATCCAATATTAAGTAAAATAGCTGGTTTACAACTTTCTAACACTAAAGCCTAGTTTAGTTTAAATGCTAATAGATCTGGAAGGCTTTTGGCAAACTATTTACGTATTAAAAGAGATAAAACTCAAATTTATTCAATTCATGATTCCAATGGAAAGATTGATTTATCCCAATGGATATTGTTAGTGAATTTTTATATTATTACTCAACTTTATATAATAAACCTACTTTTGAAGACCTTTCACTGATTGATCATTTTTTACATACATGTGGATTACCTAAAGTTTCACAGTCAACCAAAGGTAAATTAGACTCACCAATTACTATGGAAGAAATTGAATTGCCTATTAAATCCCTTAAGCAGGGTAAATCTCCAGGTCCTGATGGTATTCCAGCGGAATTTTATAAAGAATTTAGCTCGCAACTCATTCCTCATTTAGTTAAATGTTTTACGTTTTTTGGTGCTTCAGGCTCAACTTCTGGTTCCTTTACTGTAGCTTTGATTATAGTTCTCCCAAAACCTAAAAAAGACCGACCCTATTTCCTTAATAAATCAAGATTGTAAACTGTACGCTAAAATTCTTGAACCCAGATTGACCTCCATACTGGATTCCCTTATTCATTCTGATCAATCTGGTTTCATGAAAAATAGATATTCTGTCAATAATACTAGAGTCTTATTACATGTTATTGATCAGGGGTCTTACTTTTCTTTACCATCTAGAGTACTTGCATTGGATGCTGAAAAGGCTTTTTGTTAAAGTGCATTGGCAATTTTTATTTCATACTTTATCTGCATTTAATTTTGGTGTTCTATTTATTCACATGATATCTGCTCTCTGCTCGCCTATTCATTAATGGTCAAATTTCTAATCAGTTTATTTTCTTTTTAGAGGTACCAGACATGGTTTTCCCTGGTCTCCTCTGTAATTTCTTCTTTTTTTTGTCCTCATACATCATTAGATCTTTCCAGTACATCGCTGATTTCATTTGCTGTCCCCTTTCGTGCTGGTCCCAGCAGAGAAGTTCTGATCTTAATGGGTTGCACTTTACACAGAACCTCTCAAATTGGTCTGTTCCACATTTCTATCTGCTTGCCCCTGGAACTGACCTGAGTAGTGAAGTGTATACATGTAGAGGCATAATCATTGGACAAAAGCCTACCCCCTATTTGATATAAAGATTGTCCAACCACCTTATACAGGGTCCCCAAAAGACAGCCTTTTTGCTGTTCTCTTTTCTTGTGGCTATATCTAATGTAATTACGTATTTGATAGCGTTTAGCCAATCTAAGAAGGTCGGGGGTTGTTATTTCTTCTTGTTATTAAACCCTTACTTACTACTAATAAAAAATGCTCTGTTATCACTGGTATTAATATCAAGGATGTTATCATCAAACATTAGCATATGCAGATGATATACTTTTGTTTATATGCAGATGATATACTTTTGTTTATTAGTAATCCTGAATCCTCACTTCGTCCATTATTAGATATTATCTCAATATATATCATATTCTCAGACTTCAGGTTGGAGTCTGCCACTTAGGGGTACTTGCACCAAGAACCATGAGCTCTGTGGAGTTTCAGAAGAGCATACGTGCTACTATGCTTGAGTGCTTAAGAGGAATTAGCCATGAGGAGCCTAGTTGTGTAGAAGGCGAAGAACACCTAGGACCAAAAGGAGCTGTGCAGTGAGACTGTACATTGGAGCATGGTAAACTGTAACTTTTCAAGGAGATCCGCTAACCTGCCTAGTACATTTTATAGAATACTTTCCCTGAAGAGACCTTTCTTGTTCACTGAATCTGACGACTTATGCTGACAATTCTGAAGTTAGGAATGGAAGAGACCTTTTCTGTTGGATTTGAGTGCAAGCCAAGTCAGCCCAACTGATCTACAGCTACAAGATGAACATGCACGAGGTGGGATATTATTACACAGCACTGTCTGCAATTTAAGTCTAATCCAAGTTACCTAAGACATTCTAGCACTGGGGAGTAATGTTGCCTTGACCTGCCTCCCTCTACAGTTTGACAAATTTCTTGATTGACTGCATTTTAGCTACACTGAACCAGAGACTCAGCAACTGCAGACCACGTTCATCAAAGTTTTCTGCAAAGCAGTTGCTCATGTTCAAATCCATCATTCTGCGCTTTCAGCTTGAGCTGCAGTGCTGTATTCCGAGCCTTGCACTCAACACTGATTCAATGCTTGAGAAGGAATATTTTAACCCACTGATTTAACTTGAGGGGCACATTCAAACTGAACTTGAACTTAAAACCACTTTGGACTATGTTTGGTCCATTTTAAAGACCTCGTTGGCAGTCTCTGAGTTTACAGTACAGCTGTCTGCTAGGCCTTTTGTTTGTAATAGACATACAGTGATCCGTGGTTGGGTCCCCTTTAACACATTGACTTGTTTCTTTCTGTCATATTCAGCATAGACTTGAAGCATTTTTAATCGTATCTTAGATCAAACCATACAAGTATTTTTCTTCTACCCCCCTTTGGTTATTTGGTGTATCATTTCGCCTCTTATCGAGTGTTTATACTGCAGGGGCTATTTCACATCTCATACATTACGCTTTTTGTCACATCCATCATCTCATACCAGCATTCTATTAGAACATCAATCCCTTTGTACTTTAGCAGACATTTTTGTTTGCTTTTTACAACATTTGAGTGCGAACCGCCTGACTCTAGCATCACACCCTGATTGTTTTTTGCTTAATATATTGGGACTGCCATCTTGGAGTGAGTCTGTCCTCATGAGATAGTACACATTACTATATGGGAACTTGATCAGAACAAAAAGAAGCGGGCCGAAGCAGGGCCATAATGAAGGCGCTCTTGCCTGTGATATAGTCTTTCATTTTTCTATGTGAAATGAAAGACAGCTAGCAATATTACCTTCAGTAAACTACTGCTTGTGTTCCTGTGTGGGTTTTCAGTGACTCGCACAAAAGTAAGTAATCAAAATGTTCTTTTAATATTACCTTGGATATTTTGCGCTCTGTGCCATAATTTATCTCTTCGGCTGCAACAGCTAATTAAAATTAAGCTTTTCAAATTCAGAGAGAGTAAATGTAAATTAAAAATGTAAATTGATACTTGTATAGCGCACTACTCACCCGCAAGGGTCTCAAGGCGCTTGTATGAATACCGCTGTGGAACCCATCCTGGCTTTCCCTGTGAGGCATCCACTCCTGGACACCCCCAGGTGGAGGCCAGGCATCCTTAGCATTTTGGCGGCCGTTGTGGAGATTAAGCAAGCTGTTGCCCAGAGTTGCAGAGTGGGACTCCATGGGCCTCATTTATGAGGCCCCTTGCGCCATCGGAACTTCACTTTTCATGAAGTTCCGTGGCGCAGAAGCCTGCGTGGTATTTATCAGGCAGCAGTACGCCAGTTTTTGTGGCGTACTGCTGCCTGATAAATATCAGTCCCTTTAACGCAGTGTTCTGCGTTAAAGGGGCGTGCAATGGGTGTTGCTGGGGGCGTTCCCAGCAACATCCATGGCCTTTTGACACTGCCCCAGATTTACGAGAAATCGTAACTCTGAAGCAGTGCCAAAAGCTTACGCCTCCTCAGGGGAGGCGTAAAGGAGGCGCAACAGGGAGAAATGTCTTTATTTCTCCTTGTATTTCCTTTTTCTATGTGTGCTGCATTCTACAGCACACATAGAAAGAGGAAAAGCCTCTTGTGATTATTTTTGTACAGAGAGGTTTCCCTTCCTGTACAAAAATAATCTTCCCCGCAACGCAGGCACCCTTGCACCATTTTGCAAGGGTGCCTGCGTTGCGCAGGCAGCCCATTGTGCGCCGGCGCAGGGGAAAAGGACAGGAATGCGCCGTATCTTATAGATACGGTGCATTTCTGCCCTTTTCTTTTGCCGTAGGGAAGCGCAGCAGGAAGGCCTGCTGCGCTTCCCTACGGCAAAAAGTCATAAATGTGGCCCCATGATTGGAATAGGCACCAAGGCAAGAATTATCAGGTCCGTGGAATTTTGAGCCCAAGACCCGCCGAGGCAGGGAATTGAACCCTGGTCCTGGGTTAGACCTCTGCATCAGGGTCTGCCGCTCTCACCATTGAGCCACACTTCTCCAGAGAGGATACAAACAAACCACTGTAGATAAGATTACTGTTAACCAGCTCCTGCACGTTCAATAAAACTCCACTGTTAAATCCACACCACCTCCAATACTACACCACCACTACTTCTGAACCACCACCAATATGTCAACCACTAATACCACACTACATTTAATACCAAACCAGCACCACAAACAATACCACACTATCATCAGTACCACTATCAATATCACCAATACACCTCCAAAACCACCAAAATCACCACCTGCAATTCAGCCAATACTACCACCAGTACTAAAACCACCGCCAATTTCACCATCAATAATACCACCTCCACTACTAGAATGCTGACAATATCTACACTAACAATACAATAACCAGTGTCAAAGTAAATACCAATACAATAACCAATGTCAAAGTAAATACCAATATCAATATCACCAATACCACAAGGCCGGAACCAATAATATTACTAATTCAACCATTACTTATGCCACCACCAACACCACTACAAATACTAAAACCACCACCAATATGAGTAACATTATTGTCAAACCCTTTTTGGTCGCAGGGGGCACAAGGCAAGATTAGGCTACTGGGCCTCAACTGTGAAGGATGTGGGTATTTTTCAGATGTCTCAGGGTCTTCCCAACTCTGGCTTTGCAAACTAGAAAACGTACAACATTTTCATCACTTGATTGTCAGTGGTGGCAATGACAAGCAGCCGCATGCTTTTCAGGGAGGTCGTGTGGGGGTGTTTCATCGTAGGACTCAACAAACACACAGCTGCACAATATTTTATTGCCCAACACTGTGTTTTATTTTACTTTCAAGAAGAAAGTTAATTGGTACTGAGGTCATGTGTTGCCTTTACACACTACTTCCCATTGATCTCCCCGTCTGGTCTGGGTGATCTCCCCCAGGGTTAAAGTAATAGAATTATTAGGCTTAGGTACACGGCATCCCCCGATAGCAAAGAGGGCTTAGTCTTTCACACTTAAAGCTCACAGTTCTAACCAGGTTAGTCCATGCTGCTTTTGGAGCAATCATTCATCTTTCCACACTTCGTCTTCTCTGGCTGTGGGCCCAGGCTTCAGAGATGTGTCTTCGGAGAGTTTACTGCTTGAGATCACCAATGGCTGTAGACAGTAGTCTTCTAGACAGGGACAGTGGTCCTTGCAGAATTCTGAATCACACACAGAACAGGTGGACAGATGATCAGTGCACCCCAATTAGACTGATCTCATTGTGACCATGCACAGAACAGTCTTCAACACAATCTCAGCATGGTAACAAGACCACTCACTAGCCTCATTGCTATCGTACATGGCAACTAAGGTTAAACCATGATTTTTTCTGACATGGCAACTAAAATCAAGCTGTAATTTCTTCTGGCGCAGCAGTTATAGTCAAATTATAATTTCTTTTGGGCACAGTGTGCAGGCACATGCCACTGTTCTCCTGATATGACGATGGTACAGACCACAACCACTTGGATTCCTGCCCGAACTGCACTTATGCAATCTTCAGGTTGCATCATGTTCAAGTTCAAGAATTTATATAGCGCGCTACTCACCCAGAGGGTCTCAAGGCGCTTGGGGAAGGGGATCATTATTTGTCGAATAGCCAGGTTTTAAGTTCCTTTCTGAAGGAGAAGTGGTTCTGTGTAAAGCGGAGGTGAGTGGGGAGTGAGTTCCAGGTCTTGGCCGCCAAGTAGGAGAAGGATCTACCTCCCATGGTGGATCTTTGGATACGTGGAACTGCGGCGAGGCCTTGATTGGAGGATCTTAGATGGCGGGTGGGTGTGTAGAATGATAGTCGAGTGTTGAGGCATTCGGGCCCTAGTTTGTAGAGGGCCTTGTGTGCGTAGGTGAGGAGACAGGATGTTATTCTCTTGTTGACGGGAAGCCAGTGGAGGTCTTTCAGGTGGCCGGTAATGTGATCTTGGCGAGGGATGTCCAAAATGAGTCTCGCTGATGCGTTTTGGATGCGTTGGAGTTTTTTTTGTAGTTTGGCTGTGATTCCGGCGTAGAGGGTGTTTCCGTAGTCTAGTCGACTCGTAACCAGTGCATGGGTGACAGTCTTTCTTGTCTCAGCGGGGATCCAGTGAAAGATTTTTTTGAGCATACGAAGTACGTTGAAGCAAGAGGATGAGACGGCGTTGACTTGTCTGGTCATCGAGAGGGAGGAGTCTAGGATGAAGCCAAGGTTACGTGCGTGGTCTGTGGGCATGGGTGCTGAGCCCAGATCCAAAGGCCACCATGAGTCGTCCCAGGCAGAGGGGGATGATCCTAGGATGAGTACTTCCGTTTTGTCTGAGTTGAGTTTTAGGCGGCTGTTTTTCATCCATACGGCTACTTCTTTCATGCCTTCGTGAAGATTGGTTTTGGCGGTGTTGGGGTCTTTGGTGAGGGAAAGGATCAGCTGGGTGTCATCTGCGTAGGAGATGATGTTAAGGTTGTGTTGTCGCGCGATGGAAGCGAGTGGACTCATGTAAACGTTGAAGAGGGTGGGACTGAGTGATGATCCTTGTGGTACACCGCAGATGACTTCGGTGTTCTCTGATTTGAATGGGGGAAGTCGGACTCTCTGAGTTCTCCCAGCTAGGAATGAGATGATCCAGTCCAAGGCTTTTCCTTTTATGCCGATGTTGCTGAGGAGTTGTATGAGGGTGCTGTGACAGACAGTGTTGAAGGCGGCGGAGAGGTCGAGTAGAATGAGGGCAACTGTTTCTCCATTGTCCAGAAGTGTTCCGATGTCGTCTGTTGCTGCGATGAGGGCGGTTTCGGTACTGCGTTTGGTTCAGAAGCCGGATTGTGAGGGGTAGAGTGCGTTGTTGGATTCGAGGAAGGCGGCGAGTTGGCTATTAACGGCTTTCTCGATGACTTTGGCCGGGAATGGGAAGAGGGATATGGGGCGGTAGTTTTTTAGTTCAGAGGGGTCTGCTGTGGGTTTCTTCAGGAGGGCGCTGACTTCGGCATGTTTCCAGCTTTCAGGGAAGGTAGCAGAGTTGAAGGAGCAGTGGATGACATCACAGAGATGGGGTGCGATGATGGAGTCTGCTTTATTGAAGATGTGGTGGGGACATGGGTCGGTTGGCGAGCCAGAGTGGATGGAATTCATTAGGCGGATGGTGTCTTCTGTGGTAATTGGATTCCAGGCGTTGACATTGTTAGAGGGTAGTTTAGGTTCTGAGGGGGGTGGAGAGGATTGTTCGTTGGAGCTGTTTTCGAAGCTGTTATGTATGTCGGCAATTTTGTTGTAGAAGAAGGAGGATAACGAATCGCAGAGGTCTTGGGAGGGAGTGATGTCGTTTGAGGCTACGGTGGGGTTGGTGAATTCTTTGACGATGTTGAATAGTTCCTTGCTGTTATGGGCGTTGTTGTCGAGTCGATTCTTGAGTGCTGATTTCTTGGTGGATGGAATCAGCTGGTGGTGTTTGCGGGTGGCTGCCTTGAAGGTGGTCATGTTGTCGGTGGTTTGGTTTTTTCTCCATGTTTTCTCGAGAGTACGGCATAGTTTCTTGGACTTCTTAAGGTCGTCGTTGAACCAGGGGGCCTTTTTGCTGTTTTGTTTGGTGTGATGGTTTTTCAGGGGTGCTAATTCGTCAGCGCTGTGAGAGATCTATTGTTTGAATTTGATGGCAGCTTGGTTTGGGTCCGATGAGAGGGCGGGTTGGTTTTGGTTGAGCGATGTGAGAAGTTGGTCGGTGGTGATTTTGTTCCATTTTCTTCGGGGAATAGGTTGCGGGGGGTTGTGGGTCGAGGTGGTTTTGTAGCTGAAGTGAACACAACTGTGGTCCGTCCAATGGAGAGCTGTGGTGCGATCGAAGGAGATGTGTTTGCTGGAAGTGAAGATTGGGTCGAGCGTATGTCCGGCTATATGGGTGAGGGTGTCAACAAGTTGTTTGAGGCCGAGATTGGCCAGATTGTCCAGAAGGGTGGTGGTGTTGCTGTCATTTTTCTTTTCCAGGTGGAAGTTGAGGTCCCCTAGTAGAATGTAGTTCACGGAGGCGAGGGCATGTGGACTGATGAAGTCAGTGATGTCATCGCTGAATTGTTTACGTGTTCCTGGAGGCCTGTAGATGAGGGTGCCTCTGAGTGTGGTCCTAGGGTCGGTGTGGATCTGGAAGTGGAGGTGTTCGGCGGTTGTGAGGTTATCGTCGGAGCTGGCCGTGATTCGGATGGTGTTCTTATGGACGATGGCGATGCCTTCTCCTGTTTGGACGGTGCGGTCTTTTCGGATGATCTTGTAGTTGTTCGGGATGGCTATGGCGATGTCGGGTGTTTATGATGCGTTCATCCATGTTTCCGTAAGGAAAGCGGCGTCTGGTGATGTAGTGTCGAGTAGGTCCCAGAGTTCGATGGCGTGTCTGTGGACCAAGCGGGTGTTCAGCAGGATGCACTTCAGGTGGTTAGAGTCGGAGCTGTCTTTGGGGTTAGTGGATGTGGTATGGGATTTGATGCTAGTAAATTTGCAGTACTGGCATGCGAAAGGGCCGTGATTACGTCCCGGGGCAGATTCGTAGCATTGAGGTGTGCGTCCGGGGTTAAGGGCTAGGAGGGTGGCGGCATCATACGTTATGCGGGTGGATGGGATTTTGCGGGGGCCATGGGGTCTGGCACTGGGCACGGTCCAGGCGCGGACGGGCGTAGACGGACTTACCTTTGGCGCACCTTTGGCGCGCATGGGGCGCAACCGCTGCGCGTGAACGTTGCGCGCAAAAGCATCTGTCATATGTGGTTAGTGGAAGGGGCGAGGGGCGAGGGAGGATGATCTTGGAGGCGGGGAGCGGGGCGGAGAGCCGGGCTGGGGGTCACCACAACAACAACAAGATGGCTGCAAGCCAAAATGCGACCGGGACGAGCTAGGGGCACAGGTCAGGCAATGGCGGTCAACAAACGCCAGTGGGATCGGCGCAATAAGGCACGGCAGGCACAGGCAGCAATGTGAAGTACTGAAATCAGCAGAGAGCAGTCTAGCGGTACAGCGGGGCAAATAACACGAATGCGGAGGTAACAGTGTTCAATTGAATCACTGACAAGGCGCAGGCAGCAGAGTTAAATAATTAAATAATGTCCAATGATAACAAGCAAGGCACAGGCACAAGCAGTGCGAGCAGCGCTACGATACCAGGGTAGGATTGGCAGCAACGAGGGGAGCGACCTCCTTCGAAGATCTTGGGACGGTCACAGCGCTTCGTGCGATGGGACGGGCTGAATGCTCACAGTGGGAGGGAGGATGATCTTGGAGGCGGGTAGCGGGGCGGAGAGCCGGACTGGGGGTCACCACAACAACAACAAGATGGCTGCAAGCCAAAATGCGACCGGGACGAGCTAGGGGCACAGGTCAGGCAATGGCGGTCAACAAACGCCAGTGGGATCGGGGCAATAAGGCAAGGCAGGCACAGGCAGCAATGTGAAGTACTGAAATCAGCAGAGAGCAGTCTAGCGGTACAGCGGGGCAAATAACACGAATGCAGAGGTAACAGTGTTCAATTGAATCACTGACAAGGCGCAGGCAGCAGAGTTAAATAATTAAATAATGTCCAATGATAACAAGCAAGGCACAGGCACAAGCAGTGCGAGCAGCGCTACGATACCAGGGTAGGATTGGCAGCAACGAGGGGAGCGACCTCCTTCGAAGATCTCGGGACAGTCACAGCGCTTCGTGCGATGGGACGGGCTGAATGCTCACAGTGGGAGGGAGGATGATCTTGGAGGCGGGGAGCGGGGCGGAGAGCCGGGCTGGGGGTCACCACAACAACAACAAGATGGCTGCGAGCCAAAATGTGACCGGGACAAACTAGGGGCACAGGTCAGGCAATGGCGGTCAACAAACGCCAGTGGGATCGGCGCAATAAGGCACGGCAGGCACAGGCAGCAATGTGAAGTACTGAAATCAGCAGAAAGCAGTCTAGCGGTACAGCAGGGCAAATAACACGAATGCGGAGGTAACAGTGTTCAATTGAATCACTGACAAGGCGCAGGCATGCATCCTGCACGAACTATGGGAGAAGAATATGTTACCCACCAACACATGGGTACACAGATTGCTCTCTACAGTCGTCCTCTTCTGGTAAACCTCACGCGTACCGGGGTTAGGCTCCTCTGAGAAAGTTACTCCTCCTGCAGGGTTTCGCAGGCTCCTTTCTTCTCTCAGCAGTAGGCTGGTTTCTAGACATTTCAGTGAGGGTAAACAGCTATTCCAGCAAGGGGTAGATGATATGTTTCACGTTATGTTATGTTTTATGATATGCCATGCTTTATGTTATGTTTTATGTTCTGTTCTGATTTATGTTATGTTATATTGTGTTATATGTTATGTTATGTTTTATGTTATGATATGTGTTATGTGTGTTATAATTTATGTTATGTTATGGTGTGTCAGTTTGTAAAGCCCACTAATCTCCCGTGCAGATATCCAGGTGCTTGATCATGTGTGTAGGTGTGTGGTCCCCATAGAGTCATTTGAAGAGCCAGATCTTATGTTTCTTATGGAACTCAAGAAGTGAGTAGGCGACTCTAATGTATAGTGGAAGGTTGTTATACATTTGGGGTGCAATGTAGGAGAATAAGCAACATCCTGCTTTGCGTTTGTGAATGTGTGGGGTGTAGGTGAGTGAATGTGACGCTGAGTATAGGTGTCTAATGCAAAAACAACAATTGATGGACAGAATGCAGAACAATGTCATACATTCACCCTAGTACAGAGATTTGGGCCTAAATCCATCGTTTTTTTGGCACTCCACACCACCCCAGTTCAGACATGGCCATATGCAAATCAGCCTTGACCCTGTGCCTCATGGGAACAGTCCAGCCTGAACTGCCAAGCTATGTCTTTCATGGACCGGAATCAAGCATCCTAGGACCGGTTTCTGGCTATCAACCGTCTTCAGCCAGGATAGCTTGACTCCAGTGGTGTGGAGTATAGGTGTCTGGCAGAATAGTACAAGTGTATGCAGCTGTTCAGATATGCTGGACAAGTGTTGTGCAAGGCTTTGTATGTGTGTCTAAGGAGTTTGAATTGACTGCGTTCATAAATGTGAAGCCCGGGGTTCTGATGTGGAGATAGAGGTGGATGCAGCTTCAATGGTTGAGCATGAGCAGTATTCTGGATAGTTTGAAATCTGTGTAGGAGCTGCTTGGAGATTTCGGCATTGAGTGTGTTGCTGTAGTCGAATCTGCTTGTGAAGAGTGCTTGTGTGATGGTGTGTCTGGTGTTATATGGCAGCTACTTGAAGACATTAAATTGCATACTTAGTTTGTGGAAGCAGGCAGCGTTCACTGCACTGACTTGTGCCATCATTGTGAGCTTGTCATCCAGAGTGATCCCCATATTTCTGGCATTGTCTGTGGATGTTGGTCCTTAGCTCTGTCAGTCCCCACCCAGGTGGTATCCCACAAGGAGACCTTGTATTCAAATACCAATACTTCCATCTTGTTGGAGTTGAGATTCAAGCAGTCCATTCTGCTCCCACGATCATGCAATTGGTAAAGTTGGATCAGGTGCTGGGTGTCTTATCTATCAGGGAGAGGATGAGTTTTGTGTTGCAGGCGTAGGAGATGAGAGTGGTGCCTAGGGCTCAGATGATGTGGATAAGTGGAGACACGCAAATGTTGAACAGTGTAATGCTGAGGAATTATCCTCGAGTACTCTGAAGTTCAGGCTGTTGGTCTACAACATGAAAAGTGGCAGTCTGAAATTTTGGGGTTCTTCTAGTGAAGAAGGAGTAGTGCAGGTTCTTGGGTGCCAAGATTTTGGAGTTTTCTGATGAGTGTCTTTTGTGAGACCGTGTTGAATACCACAGAGACGTTGAGCAGGATGAGGGCCGCTGTTTCTCTTCAGTCCAGGATGATCTGAATGTCATCTGTGGCTGAAATTAGTGCTGGTTTGGTGGTTTGCTTTCTTTCTGAATCCTGATTGAGTGTTGTTCCATAGGTGATGGTATTTTAGGAGGGTTGCAATTTGCTATTTGGTTGCCTTTTCTATAATTTTGGCAGGGTAGGGGAGCAGGGAGATAGGACAGAAGTTGCTTTGTTGACTCGGGTCGGCTGATGGCTTCTTGAGGAGGACATTGATCCATGTATGCTTCTGGTCTTCCAAGAATGTAGCGGATGTGATGGAGGTGTTGATGATTTGGGTGAGGGCGATGCTGATGGGTGATGCTCCATCCATCAAGTTCCCTCACCTCCGGGTAGCTGGCTAACAAGCACCAGCTCTGGTAGCACAGCCTTCCTTAATGTACTTTGCAGAGCACTCCCTTCCTTGGTCATAAAGAACTTGGAACAGAAACAACAAGTGGGTCATACTTTTATATAGTCAAAGCAGACAGGAGATGTGCATAAACTGTGTGTTAAACCTGGTAGCCTTAGGGTGATCTTCCTCAAAACGTTGTGCCTGCACACTCCTATTTTTCTGAATTTGTTTATGCTGGCTTTAGGGCTCTCTGCACTTTACCACTGATGACCTGTGGTAAAGTACTTTGCTCATTCCCTAAACCATGGTAAAGATGTCCTACACCTGATTGGCATACTTAATTTACTTATGTGTCCAAGAAAAAGTGTTATACCATATACCCAGGGCCTCTAAATTGAGTGCTACTAGTGGGTCTGCAGCACTTATTCCAGCCACTTAAGTAGTCCCTTAAGATATGTCTAGGCCTGCCATTGTAGCCTGTATGCACTTTTAAACTGCCAATTTAACTTGGCAAAATGACCCTATTGTCAAGCCTAAAATGTCCCTTTTATTACAAATGCCACCCCTAAGGTAGGCCCTAGATATCCCAAAGACAGGGTTCATTGTAAGTAAAAGGTTGAGCATGTAATTCTAAATTTTACATATCCTAGTAGTAAAAAACTCTTACATTTGTTTATAACTACTGAGAGTCCCACCCCTCCTATAGGTTTTATTTATTTATTTATTTGCTTATATAGCGCAGGAATTCGACCCCCGAAGGAGTATCGCCGCGCTTGTGTTCTTACCAAAGCTATATCCAGATAAAAAAAACATCAGGCAGGGAAAAGATATGTACATGGTCAGGCACAAGTGAGTCTTTAAGCATTTCCTAAAGGTGGCCAAATTGGGATTTTGCCTAAGGGTAAGAGGCAGGGAGTTCCAGAGGGTAGGGCCTCTATAGGAAAGACATATAACATTGGGATGCCTTACTAGATTTAATAAGTGCTAATATGTAATTTGGAGCCATTGTGACATTCAAGTTTGGTGACTAGGAAATTGTAATTTAAAATCCTCTTTATTGGTAAAGTCAGATTTGAAATCACAATGTTGAAAATGCCACTTTTTGAAAGTTATATTAACAATAATAAGAGCGCAACTCAAGTGTATAACTTGGGACAAGTATTCACATGGAACTCATTTTCTAAAACACCCATGTGATAGTACAGGAAATTCTGGATAGACTTGATTTCACCAACAACAGGAATATTTTTACAGAAAAGAAATTCTGTTCCGAACTAATCTTAAAGAAAAGGACAACCAGTATTCAAAATAAATACGATTCAGTCGAATTGAAGTTTATTTTTTCATAAATAACATATACTAAGTTAAAGAATAAAACAGTCAAGTAAGGGGTGAAGAGATGTTCTGCTTGAACCCTAAGTGACAAGTACCAAAACCATCAAAAAGAAAAGTGACAATATCAGTGAACATAAATGGTATATTGGTTTAAAAGGTAGCCAAAATGCATCACATATATTTTAAATAAAGCGGGTAGGATCCCAGTGTTAATTCACAGAGAAATAAAGTCTGTCTTTGTTGGTGTAAACTGCGTTTCATCCTTTTATCAGATTCCAGGGTCTCCTCAGGATTCAGCTGAACCTGGGGAACTAAGGATTTATATACATTTACTAATCAGGACATATGATATCAAAAGGAGGAGGTGCAAATAAGGTAGTGAATACAGGTGATATTATTGAGGTGGTCTTGTGCATTCATTAAAGGCTATTAGAGTCAGTCAAGCACACAGGTCAGCTGAAACACCAGGAGAAGACCTCATACTGTTGTATATTTTAAGCTAGGCGGGCCAATGAAATTGTCCTTTCTTGGTTTCAAGCTTGAGTTTTCGTGGCGTTGTACATGCCCCTGAAGAATTGTTATAAGGGTGACAATAAGGATAATAAGGGTCATGAAGGAACCTGAGGGTTGGAGAATGAAAAGGGAAATTGGAAATTAATAGATGCTTACTCATGTGTGGCTGACCGATAGCACAGGGTACCTTTCACGTTTGTAGTTTTTCATGCCTTAACTTCGCCTTTACTATACAAAGATTTTTTCTGTGCATTGAGACAAGATTTTCATCACATTACAGGATAATATTCGCTTTAGTGAAACCTATCCTATGTAGACAACATATGCAGTTTTTTTTCTTTGCAAGCTTGTCTTTTGCAAGTTGTTTCATATACGATGCCAAATTAATGCATTCACTGCAATTCTATCCTCTGTATCATACATTTTTGCAAAAGTGATGGTTTTCAAACAAATATATCAAGGCATACCTGCAAACTTTATGGCTAACCTAAAGACTTTTTTGAAATCAGCTACAACACCCTAAAATAAGAAGACAAACAAATTAGTGGTTTATCTTAGACAGAATCCCTGGTCATCGCCCCAACAAAAAAAATCATAAAGCAAAAATAATGGTGAATATTTACAAGCACCAATCACCACCACAATGTCACTTTTTGTGACGTTGTAGAGGCGTCAGGGGCTTAGCCTTATTTAGAAGGCAGTGTTAAGCCACTTAACATGGCTTAATGCTGCCTTGTAAATAAGGCCCGCTTTTACATTATACATAGTGTGAAAGGGGTGGGCAATGGGTGTTGCGGTGGGCATTCCACCTCAAAACCAATTGATTTTGACGTTGCCCCATATTTGCAAGGGCATCGTAAATATGTGGCAGCGCCAAAATCAAGACCAGGGAAAACCTGGTCTTAAACAGATGCAACATGGAGAAATGCTTTATTTCTCCTCGTTTTTGCTATTTCTATGTGTGCTGCATTGTGCAGCACACATAGAAACAGCAAACGGCCATTGGAGGAAGGTGACCCTTTCTGCACATAAACAATCTATTTAAAAAAATGACATTTTTGCAACTTCTACTAAACTGCAAAAATAGAAGTTTCAAAATGCATTTAGGATTGTTTATGTGCAGGAAGGGACACTTTCAATCAATCCATCAATCAATCAAGAGACTTATAAAGTGCACTACATATCTATTAGGGTCACAAGGCGCTGGGGAGGGGAAGGGTGCTGCTACTGATGGAAGAGCCAGGTCTTGAGGAGTCTTCTGAAGGCCATTAGGTCTTGGGTCTACCGTAGGTTGATGAGGAGGGTGTTCCAGGTCTTGGTGGCAAGTTGGGAGAAGAATCTGCCCCCGGCGGTCGTTCTTCGGATGCGAGGGACTGTGGCGAGGGCGTGGCTGGCAGAGCGGAGCTGGCCGGTGGGGGTGTAGAAGCTAAGTAGTCTGTTGAGGCATGCTGGGCCAGTGTTGTGGAGAGCTTTGTGTGCGTGGAGAAGGAGCTTGAAGGTTACCCTCTTGTTGACGGGGATCCAGTGCAGGTCTCTCAGGTGGGGGGTGATGTGGCTGCAGCGGGGAATGTCGAGGATCAGGTGTGCAGAGGCGTTCTGGATGCGTTGCAGCTGTCTCAGGAGCTTGGCCGACGTTCCTGCGTAGAGGACGTTTCTGCAGTCCAGCCTGCTGGTGACGAGGACCTGGGTGACTGTTTTTCTCGTTTCGGTGGGGATCCACTTGAAGATACTGCAGAGCATTCAGAGGGTGTGGAAGCAGGATGAGGAGATGGCATTGACCTACTTAGTCATGGAGAGGGCGGCGTTGAAGATGAACCCTAGGTTGCGTGCTTGGTAGGTGGGTTCGGTGCTGTTTCCAGTGTTGCCGGCCACCAGGAGTCTTCCCAGGCTGAGGGGTTGGGGCCGAAGATGAGGACCTCCGTCTTGTCAGAGTTAAGCTTCAGTCGGCTGTTCTTCATTCATTCAGCAACGTCCTTCATTCCTTTGTGGAGGTTGGTTTTGGTGGTGTGAGGGTCTTTGGAGAGGGAGATGATCAGCTGGGTGTCAACGGCATAGGAGATGATGTTGAGGTTGTGCAGTCGGGCTACATGGGCGAGGGGAGCCATGTAGATTTTGAACATCGTCGGGCTGAGGGAAGAGCTATGGGGTACGCTGCAGATGATCTTGGTGGCCTTGGAGCAGAAGGGGGGGAGGCGGACGCTCTGAGTTCTGCCGGAGAGGAACGATGTGGTACAGTCCAGGGCCTTCTCTTGGATTCCGGCGTCATGTAAGCGTGTTTGTAGTGTGTTGTGGCAGGCCGTGTAGAAGGTGGCTGACAGGATGGGGGCCGCTGTTTCTACTTTGTCAAGCAGGGTCCTGATATCATCAATGGCGGCGATGAGGGCCGTTTCGGTGCTGTGGTTGCTGTGGAAACGGACTGGGATGGGTCCAGGAAGTTGTTCTCCTCAAGTTAGCGGGTCAGTTGTTTGTTGGCGATTTTCTCGGTGACCTTTGCCCGGAATGGAAGCAGGGAGATGGGTCAGACGATCTTGAGGTCCTTGGGGTCCGCCTTGGGTTTCTTGAGTAAGGCGTTGATCTCTGTGTGCTTCCAGCTCTGCGGGAAGGTTGCTATCTCGAAGGAGATATTGATTACTCTCCAAAGATGGGGTGCGATAGCTGTGCTGGCTTTGTTGAAGATGTGGTGAGGGCATCGTTCTATCGGAGATCCGGAGTGAATGGTGTTCATGACCTTGATGGTGTCCTCATTGTTGACGCTGGTCCAGGATAGCAGGCGGTTGGTGCGGGTGGTGGTCGTGGGGGTGGTGGTTGTCGGGGTGGTCGTGGAGCTGAAGCTGTCATAGATGTTGGTGATCTTCGGTGGAAGAATGTGGCCAGTGTGTCGCACAGGTCCTGCGAAGGCCAGATGTCATTGGTGTTGGAGCTGGGGTTGGAGAGTTCCTTCACGATGTTGAAGAGCTATTTGCTGTTGTGTGCATTGTTATCTAGGCAGTCCTTGAAGGAGGCCCTCATGGCGGCTCTGATGAGTTGATGGTGTCTGCGGGTGGCGTTCTTGTGGGCTGTGCAGCTGTCCGGTGATCGTTCGCTGAGCCAGTTCTTCTCCAATTTTCGGCATGTTTGTTTGGAGTCCTGGAGGTCTTCGGTGAACCAGGTGGCTTTCTTGTTGGTGTTTGCTGTTGGAGGGTGACTTGAGCGGGGCGAAGTTGTTGGCGCAGTCTTCGATCCATTGTTTGAGGTTGCGGGCGCCATGTCCGGATCAGTGGAGTCGGTGGGCAGGTTCTGGGTAAGGGTGGCGGTAGGCTGGTCTTCGATGATTTTGCTCCAGCAGCGATGAGGCCTCTGTTGAGTGCAGTGGTGCGTGGTGGGCTTCCTGTAGGTGAATTGATATGCAGTGGTGGTCTGTCCAGTGGGGTTTGGTGGTGTGGTTGAAGGAGACGTGGGGGCTAGCTGTGAAGATGAGGTCAAGCGTTTGGCTGGCAGGTTGGGTGTGTGTTGTCATGAGCTGTCTGAGTCCCAGGTTGGCGAGGTTGGTGATCAGGGTGGTGCGGTTGGAGTTGTTGTTGTTCTTGAGGTGGAAGTTCAGGTCTCCTAGGAGGATGTAGTCTGCGGAGGCGAGGGCGTGCGTGCTGATAAAGTCGGCGATGGAGTCTCTAAACTGCGGTCAGGGTCCGGGGGGTCTGTGACGAGGGTTCCTCTGAGGGTGGTGTTGGGGTCGGTATGGATCTTGAAGTGCAGGTGTTTGGTGGTGCTGAGGGTGTCATCGGTGTTGGTCGAGAGTGTTCCTGTGGACGAAGGCGATTCCTCCTTCTACTCCGTTGGTACGGTCTCTGCGGGTGATCTTGTAGCCTTCCGGGATGGCTATGGTGATGTCGGGTCCTGAGGCGGGGTTCAACCAGGTCTTTGTCAGGAAGGCGACCTTCGGGGTGGTGGAGTCGTGAAGGTCCCAGAGTTCGATGGCATGTTTGCGGGTGAAGCTGGTGTTGAGGAGGATGCAGTTGAGGTAGTTGGGTATCTTAGTTGGCGGATTGGCTGGCCGGATGCTGGTGAAGCAGCAGCTCCAGCAGGTGAAGGATCCTTGGGTGTGCTTCGGGGTGGCCCGGTAACAGGTGTGTTCTCGGCCGGTGTTGAGTGCGTGGAGGGTGCTGGCATCATGGCTGAGTCGGGTGTCATTGCGACCACGGGGACCAGGGGTTCTGGCGCTGGGCACAGTCCAAGCGCTACAGGCGCAGACGGGCTTTCCTTAGGCGCGCCTTTGGCACACCAGCGGCACGCAGCGGGTGCCATAAGAATGGGAGGTGGGAGGGAGGAGCAGCTGGGAGGGCGGAACGGACGAATGGGAGTGGGAGGCCGGGCCCCAGGGACATAGCGGCGAACGGGCACCAGAGAAAGGAAAAATGCAAGTACAAGCACAGGCAAAGGCAGGAGCAAGCACTGAAAAAACTAAATGATGGTCACAAGCAGGATACAAGAAACAGTCACAGAGTACAATTCAAAAAAGCCGGAAGAGCAAACCTAAGCGGGGTGGCCGCTGGGGACGCAGCGGCAAGGGGACAGGAGGCGGACGGGCACAGGGAGACGGCAAAACAATCACAGGCAAAAGCAGGAAAAACAGGCACTGATACAAAATAGTGGTAACTAAACAAGATGTAAAATGCAGATACAGAGCACAATTTTGAGCGGGCAAAATAACCTAAGGCCTACCACTGGCCACCAGGGATGAGGGGCAGGTGGTAGCCTGCGGGTGGTGGCGGGCCTCGAACTCCATCAGCAGAAGCAGATGGGCCGAGACACGGGTGCAGTTAGGTGGAGCTGCGCGGCTTGGGGAGCGACCTGCCTGGAAACAGGGTCAAAGGTTGCTCTCACTGCCATAAGAATGGAAGGTGGGAGGGAGGAGCAGCTGGGAGGGGGGAAAAGGATGAATGGGAGCGGGGGCGGGACTGTACGGACGTAGCGGCGAACGGGCACCAGAGAAAGGAAAAAAACAAGTACAAGCACAGGCAAAGGCAGGAGACAACCACTGAAAAAACAAAATGGCGCTCATAAGCAGGATACAAGAAAGAGTCACAGAGTACAATTCAAAAAAGTGGGAAGAGCAAACCTAAGCGGGGGCGGGCTGCAGGGGATGCAGCGGTGAGGGGACAGGAGGCGTACGGGCACAGGGAGACGGCAAAACAATCACAGGCAAAGGCAGGAAAAACAGGCACTGAGACAAAATAGCGATCCCAAAACAAGATGTAAAATGCAGATACAGAGCACAATTTGGAGCGGGCAAAAGCAAACTTATAAAGCCTACCACTGGCCACCAGGGATGAGGCGCAGGTGGTAGCCTGTGGGTGGTGGCGGGCCTTGTACTCCCTCAGCAGAATCAGCTGGGCCGAGACACGGGTGCAGCTAGGTGGAGCTGCGCGGCGTGGGGAGCGACCTGCCTGGAAACAGGATCAGGGGTCGCTCTTCATGCTTATAAACAATCTTCCCCTACAACGGAGGCACCCTTGCACTATGTTGTAAGGGTGTCTGCATTGGCGCTAGGCAGCTAAAATTAGTGCCAGCGCAGGTGGGAATGCAGGACTGTACCATATCCTTGTAAATACGGTGCAGCCGTTCGGTTTGGAAGTGGTGGATCACTGCGTTAAGCCAAGGTGGCTAATGCCACACTCCTCCATTTCCCACCCTTTGTGCCCCAATGTGCGTAGAAATCCCCACAATTTTTCTCAAACTGTTATGTACATAAATGCTTATTTTCAAGCTCCTTGAGCAGCCGGTACATTGCTTTTTCCCATATTAAAAGAAGCGCACCAGCGGCGCAAGGAGCTTGTAAATAAGCCCCTTAGTCCTCGTGAGGTTGCTGCGCTAAAGACTAACATTATTAAAAAACTCACACACTGGACCTTCCCTTTAATAAGAGGAAACACAAAAGGATGTCTGAATGAAACCGGCAGGGCCAATTCAATGTCTTGCGGCCAGAAAAGGCTCTGCCAATATTATATCTCATCAGACCAAAGAACAGGAGGCTATGATGTTGATCAAAGTCAAAGTGCAGTTATCCTGTACTCTGCAGAAGGATGCGAAGAGGTGCGAAAATAGCCTCCAAAATTGAATTGGGAGCTGCTGTCTCACGTTTTGCTCTGTTAATATTATCACTCGTGAGGTGCCTTTTCAGAAAAGGTGACTGGAGTGTTGATCAAAGTCATAACAGAAATTTGTGGACTTATGTCGAGAACAAAGGAAAACAATGAGCGCCGTCTCTTCCATTAAAGTTCAATCCATTTCAAACCCAAACACAGTGGAAGGTGGCTTTTCTAAAACAGATCAAAACGTGTTCTACTGCTAAAATACAAATCCCAGAGAGGAGAACAGCCATAAATGAAGATATTTATTTTTAAAATATACCAATGGAATTTACAGCTTCTTGTAATCCTATTCAAAAAACATATTTTCAAAATGAAGTGTCATAAATTGACTGCATCACCAAATGCAGCCCACAGATCACTAATTATAAAGAAAGCGAACGATGATTATAATTGTATTGAATACATATTGAGGGCAATATGACATTTTTTGGGCCATAAATCTGCTGTGGAGATTATTTGCGCAATACTCTCAGATTGTTTTAGTGTTGGTATTATTCTAGATCTAAAGGTTACAGGGCCAAATGTACCTCCTGGATATAATTGGTGCACCAATTTTTTGCAATCAGTGTTTTATTTTGCCAACCAATCATCTATGTATTAAATGGTCGGTATTCAAAATAAGGAACTGCGGGGGAATGCAGAACGACCTGGCTCATTATTATTCACTACTCAGGCTACACACTGATGGCGACCTGCCAGGGTCAGCAGGCCACCATCCCTGTAATTGTATTCCAGTACAGGCCGAGTTTCTTTAAGTAACTGAAGCTGCACTAAAAAAAATATATATATAGAAAACCTCAGTGACAGTTCCTTCTGAGGCTGCTACCCTGATTCCCAAAGATGAAGAGGCTCAAGGGGAACCCTTCCCCTTTAGGAATGAGTTACCGTCTCAGACTAGAAGTTAGTAACTAATAGATGGTTTGTAAACTGAATTAGGGTCACAAACTCTAGATACATGCCATATTGACTCGTAGTTTGCAAAGAACACGCCTTACATGCTGCTTCCAAATTGTGATTCGGGATGAGTCTTTAACACAATTTTTCGATTCGGAATAACTTTTCCAAATCACAAAAGTGGTTAGTACATAAGAAAAAGGGATTTTTGGAGTCGCAAGCACAGTGACTTGGCAACCACAAAATCCATTCGTTCATTTAGTCCTGTAATCTTTATTATGGTATTCTCTTCTGAGCAAAGTTCTTTAATTTTTTAGGTAATGTGTTACATTTAAGGAACATGTTCTGATCTGTCCCGGGACCATTTCACGGTCCCATTCTATGCGCTTCACAGATGCAGGAGACTACGGGGCATATCATCAATGGCCAGCGATAATTACTGCTGGCTATTTTTATCGTGAAGAATAGTAACGCCGCCTATCGCCGGATTCTATCGCCCAGCAACGCGCTTCGCTGAGGCGATAGAAATCCCTGCAATAGCGGTGATAAGTGGGAGTATCGCAGGATTAGCTGCAATAAGAAAACAGCGATCCTTCAAACATTGGTGATATGGAGACATGGACTTAGCATGAAGATCCACCTCCCATGTTAAACATGACTAAGTAGAAAAATTATCAGGCGTAAAGAACTGGCGATATAGCAGGTTAGCGCAACTTTTAAAATCGTTAGGCCGGTTAGCAATACCCTTGCTGATAGTGAGGACAAGTGTTAGCGATTAATTTAGCTGAATTTCTCACAGGAACGCCTACCTCGCATCTCATTAGCGATGCGAAGGCACACAGGAAATGGGCGAAGAAGCATGGATTCACGCGTTAGCGTGTCCTTGCTAATAGGGCTTTAAAATTAGCGCCGCTTTTTGTCCGGAAACGAACGCTAAAGCTGCGATAATTTTAACTCCGGCCCTTGCTGATATGCCCCTGAGTTTTTTCTCAATTACAGCCCTTTACAGCAGGGGCGTAGGAGACACTACATTTCTGGGGGGGACAGGGACAACCTTGTGGACTTTCCAGCGTCCCTATACAAATCGACCATTGCATGATACCGCACGCCCCGTAAACGAATATAATCGGATAATTTTGAAGAAAAATATTGAGAAAGGCAGGAATCTAGTCACATTATGCTTTATTGTTATTTGCATTCATAAAGTACTTAGACCAAATGTGGAAAAATCATGTCTATTGTTTATAGTGCCACTCATAGTTCACCCAGTTTTTGTGATCTGCATGGTACATGTTCTTTGCAGCAGCCACAATAACCCTCCGCACTACTTTACGATGAGCCAAAACTTTCACTAGACAAAATTTCAAACTCTCACTATTAGGAACATTAATCACTAGAGTTATCTTGACATTTTTATTGTTGCCTGAAAACTGCCTGATGCACAAGGAAGTTCATTTGCTTTTAAACCAAAAATTATTTTTAAACTCAGTGTCCCTCACCAAAGTCAACGCGAGGTGCAGCTGCAACAGGTCCCACCGCCCTAAAGCTGGTCAAGCTCCCAGTAATGGGGCAGCACAAGCATTTCCTGAAACGGGGTTAGACCTAACCTTATTGCCATTATATGAGGAAAAACATCCATGTAATTGGCGGGGTGGGATGCTTTCCCCAGATTGCAGCAAGCAAAACAATTTACCAAGTTTCTTGTAGAAGATTTAAGGGAGAGTTGATTCTTCCCTGACAATGTTTTGAAATTTGTGGGATCAAATTTCTAAAATGTGGCAGACCCTTATGGGGCATTCATAAAATATTCCAGTACTTTCAAGGTGCACCAAGGAGGCCTGGCTTTTTTAGGAGTAAATCTGATTTTTTTCAAATGTCTTATGTCAGAAATAACTTCCACTATGCCAAGGTCCTAGTTTTTTCATGGTCGAGCCCCATATGCCAATGAGTACATTCAGTATGACAGTGCCAAAAAGTTACCATGGATACTGCAGCAATAGTCTTGGGTACCTCAAAAAAATCTCTCTGTAGGCATAGCATGCATACACTCACACACACATATTCTCTCAAACACTTTCTCACTATATCTCTTGCACTCTTGTACCTTTGTACTCTGTCACAATCACACACACTGCCACTCACACTTCAATTAGTAAATTTGCTTTTATTGTGTTAGAAAAGCTTGCCCTGCGGCTACTGCTTTACCTGCCTTACCCTTTATGGAAACTTAATGAAAACAAATTCTCTATACATTATTCAAAATAGTAATATATTGCTTTGTCAATGTTTGTTACAAGTATGATATGAATGAAAAATGCACTTCCTTAAAATAGCTCTGCAGGGCTTAAATTTGTTTCACTTGTGGATCAAGCAGTTACAGTATTAACATGTAGTATCACAGCATCCAACTGACCTAATGAAATGCTTGACTTCTTCGACAACCATGGATTTAATCCAGATTTCATCCAGTAACACTTTACATTTTTGTTTTTTTGAGACCCAACTTGCAATGTAAAAACAAACTGACATGTCTCGGGATGGAGCATTGTAGTAAATGGAAAGCCAGGAATGGCTAAAGCTGTCACACTTTTTTCAATCCAGCACCATACCCCAAAGCCTCCGCCCTAGTCTCCCTCCTCGTGCCATCCCACATTGTCAGTCCACTCTCTGCTCTTGCACCAGCCCCTTTGATGTAGATGGAATTAATTAGGCATGTAGTACCACGGAAAGAGCAGGTATTCTTAAGGGTCCCTTTGTAGAAATATTTGTAGATTCATGAGAGTTGTAAAATTTTGTATATGTGTAGAGTTAGAGGTGTGCTCATGTAAGTGCTGGCTGATGGTGAATAGTGTGAGTGAATGTAGCATGAGTGGCGAGAGTGTAGGGTGAAAAATTTGCCGATGTGAGTGTCAGGTGAGCTGCATGCATGCAATGTGAGAGGAGGGCCCATGTGAGTGTCGGGTGGGAGGAGTGAGTGCAGGGATAGGAGCAAATGCAAGGTGGTGTGAGTACAGGATGAGTGGTGTGCCTGTGTGTGGTACAGGGTGAGCGGCAAGGGTGAAGGGTAATTTGTGAGAGTGTCTGGTGAGTGCATGTGGAGTGTAGTTAGTGCAGAATAAGTGATGTGTTCCGGCAGACTATTGTCCCTGTGTGCACGAAGGATGAACAGGGTGCCTTGATTAATGCAGGCCTGTGTGAGTGCAGGGTGAGAGGAGGAAGTGCAGGGTAGGTGGTGTGACTCCAGAGTGAGTGTTGTGTTTGTTTGTGTGATATGAGTTCAGGGTGAGTGTTGTGCCCATGGGAGCCAAGATGTGAGTCAAGATGTCAGTGAAGATGTGTGTGAAGATGTGAGTGAAGGGTGAGCTGTGTAAGTGACAGGAATGCCTATGTGAGTGCACAGTGAGCGATGTGACAGTGGAAGAGTAGGGTGAGAGGAGTGACTGCAGGGAAATTGTTGTGACATATGAGTTTGGGTGCGGGTGAAAGTGCAGAGTTGGAGAAATGAATGCTTAGTGGGAAATGTGCTTGCTTGAGGGAAACTGGAAATTTAGCAGTGAGACTGACAGGTGATTGAAGTGGCACATGATTGCAGGATGAGTGGTGTGCTCATGTAAGTGCAGGGTGAAAGCGTGAGTGGTGTGAGTGCAGCACGATCACTGTAAGTGCAGGGTAAAAGGTGTGTTCATGTGAGCACAGGGTAAGTGGAGGGAGAACAGCGTGAGGGACATGAGTGCAGTGTGGTCGCTGTGAGTACAAAGTGAGTGGCGTGCTTGTGTGAGCGCAGGGTAAGAGGAGGATGAATGTGCGAGTAGACAGTAACAGTGTGAGTTCAGTGTGATGGCTGTGAGTGCAGGGTGAGCAGTGAAAGTGACAAGTGAGTGGAGTGTCATGTGCATGCAGGGTAAGAGGTATGCTTATGTGGGTGCAGAGTAGGAGGAGGGTGAATGGCGTTAGTGCATGGTGAGCAGTGTGATTGCTGTGAGTGCAGGGTGAGGGTGAAAGTGAAGGGTGAGTGATGAGAATGATGGGTGAAGTGTCTGAATGCAGGATGTTTACCCAGACACCCGTAGTAACTCCGCATTTTATTGACGTGTGGGTTGTATATGCACAGTAGAGAGCCTGGCCACAGACTAAAGCCTTTTAGTTACATTTGTGCTAGTAGAAGTAGGGCCCACAAAATGATCTTTGTTGTGGTAATTAATTTAAATTACAGTTACAAAGGTGCTACATCTGTGACCAAAAAACTGTTCAGTTTGCAATTGCACATTTTTCAGGAATCACACGGCAATCAGAGGTTACCAGGCTCCGATTTCATAAATGATAGGCTTTTATCACTGATGTCCTGGGTCTTTACCTTTCTGTTGGAATCAAAGTTAACTACGAAAAGAGAGAAAGAGAAAGGGGGGGGTTGGTGTGTGTGTGGGTGTGGGTGGATGTGTGTGTGTTGGTGGGTGTGTGTTTTCAATAATTGTCCATCAAGGGTGTTTACTTAGAGGAAAAATCACTTTATCTCAACACACAATTCAATAATGTACATAAATGTTAGAGGGCATTAATATGGCATGCAAATAGTAAGACATTTTTTCCATAGGCAGAGGGCAGCCAGTACTGCTATTTAAAAGGCACTGGCATCAATGTACTCAGGAGGGAAAGGCTGGTGAGTTGTACTCTGTTGACCCCTCGTGGTTCCCTGTAGACCCTCTCCAATGGATAGTGATATAGAGTGATGTGTTCCAAAGTTATTGCTGCAATGCCTCGCTTTTGCACTGTACCTTGTTTCCATCTTCACAGTCATCTGCAGGCCAGGTCTGCTGTTTACAAGCGAGTTTGAGAGCCATGCATCTTTTAGTGGTGTGTCATCCACACAACACAAGGCAGTCCCACTCGGTGATTGTGCACTGACTTGGCCGAGACAGACTAGGTTTCTGGTGCGCATACTTGTGCCTCTGACTTGGCCGAGACAGACTAGGTTTCTGGTGTGCATACTTGTGCCTCTGAAGGAAGGCTGCCATTGAACTCTGGTAGATGAAGAGGCTCTGCTTCACTGTATCTTATGATGATCGGGGGTTCTTCAGTGTGAGATATTGCTCAATCCCAAGCAGGAACCCAACACTCAAAGTGAAGATCCCACCTTGCCTCACAGAGGTGATCCAAATGGGGATCAAAGCAACCACAGATTGCTGTAAGAAATGTGGGTTTATGGCCAGTTTTCTCAAGGTGTTTTGGTTTATTCTGTTGAGACTGACAAATGTTGTCAGTCTTTCTAAACATCAAGCCTCCCTTTTGCATCTTGATACACTTCCACTGTCTGGGAAAACAACTTCACCCACGACTTGTGCACAGAAACATGCTTGGGACGTCCAAATGGAACACATAGGCCTTCATCACTGCTTTCATACACGTATACTGTATGTACTACAATAGTTACACACAACATACACTTGGACGGGATTAGGTGATTAAACAGGGTATAAATATGTTTGCATACTGGAGAGACAATCTCAACCAGTGACAAAAAATTATTTTCATTGAGTAAGTGAAAAAATCTATTTACAGAAGAGTGAAGAAAGACCTTTACATGAGAACTTCTCTTTTGTCTGTGCCAGCTCCCCTGTGCAGTGTACAGACCATGTACCAAGGTTGGGATACTCCAGACTATACTTAAAAAGGCTACCCAGGGCTTTGCATTCAGCAAGATTGAACTCTTAATGTTTAAATGATGTCTGCACTCAGAATCACATGTTTAAGCTATCTACCTCAGATATGGAGCGCTATGTATATTGTTGTTTCATGCTACAGCCTACATTCTCTGACTAATTGCTAACTCAGAAAGCCTTCTCCCACTATGTTCCTCAACCCTGCATGAAATATTGACATTAAATTACTCTTGCTTGATTCCTCTCCTTTCTTTCTCCTGAGCGACCCTCTTCTAGCCTTGCATCCTCTGCATACCTTCTATTTCTGAGAATAGCCTTCTCTGTCTCATGCCTGTCTGTCTCAATCCTTTTTATTGTAATTCAGCAATTGGCTGATACCTCATGTCATCAATTACAACCTCTCCTCCTTAAGACCCTATCCCTGTAATGCAACATTAACTAATCTCTACCAGCCTATCTGCCTCACCAACCATTCACCTAAAAGCACAGAGCCTCCTCTAATGAGCACACCACCTGGTATTAATACATCACAAAATAATTGGCGTAAATGCATGCACTTTTCCTTGAGAGCACAGTACTAATTACAATAACTAACAATAACCACTAACCTTGTGTTCCAGAGTAGCATTCTACTTGTCGTAAAGCACTCCACACCTTGCCAGGGGGAGTAAGCGCTACATAAATCCAATTACAGCTACTGGTACGTTGGCTTTTATTGGAGGGGGTAAGGGGCGAAATCACAGAATGAAATGATTTTGTGAGTACTTAGCCGTCACAAACACTTCTGCTTCTGGGCACGTTGCAGGGGCACCAGTGTATCAAAACCTCACAACACAGCCTGAGAGTGCAGGTTGCAGAACTTTACAGTCTCTGTTCCCAGCACCTAGCAAAGTGGAGTTGTCAGTTAGTGACTCCATACCGTGGAGCACAGAGGAGTTTCTCGTTCTCCACTGGTAAGGGACCTCAGATTCTGGAAAGCCTAGCACATTGGCTAGTGGTTTCTGCCCCATACTTTTAGCAAGTGCGGGGAATGAGATTTTGATATCTTTTATGATTAATCTGATCACTTATCTCATTCGACAATTTTTGGACCGATAGTATCTGTCATTGAGTAAAAGACAACCCTTATATAGGTACCATAAACCCCAAATACGGACACCACTCTAAAGAATCACTTACAACTGTTAAAGTTTAAAAGGTTTAATATAAAATTGATAAAAGTTGTAAGTACAATCCTCTCAGAATTAAATTCATCAAATATATCGGAACCAAAAGGAACATGTATTCCCTAAAGAACCTTAATCGACAAACAAATACAATTAAAGTCAGTTCCAAAATCAGCAAATTAAGAAGAATCGATATGAAGTGGTTCTTCTGCGTCATCTGCAGTAAGAGAAAAATAATCAAGTTAAAACTGTCCCTACTCTGTGCTATGTGACATCCCTACTTCGCCAGCTCCTTCCCTAAAAAGGTGTCAGCAGTTTGACTTCCAAAGAAGTTCAAACTCTCTTAGCCTCTAAAGGAATTCTAAGTTTTCAAAAGCAGTACCCTCTCTGCCTACCCATCCGCTCTCTAAGGGTCCTCGGCCTACTGCTCCCTTGCGCTCTGATCTCTCTCAGCGCATCTGCTCAAGGCATCTACCCTTGCCTTCGCTCTGAGCAATTCGCCTCGCTGTTCCTAATCTCCAATTGCCAATTGCTACCTCCTCCCCGGGGTGCTGTCCCTAAAATACACAATCACAGTGTGGGTGAAACGCCCCTTGACGCCCACCACGGACTTTCCCCGATGATGTCAGCTTCTGGCTTCTTCCATTGCTTCACTTCCTTGCGTCGTTCGTTAAGTTGACCCTTCTCCTCAGATGTCATCTTCATCATCTTGTTGGCGACTTCTATTGACACTTTCAGATCAAAAGTCAAATGACCTTAAACAAGACTTTAACTTCACATTGCTGAGCTTGACCCTTCTAGGTCCTGCGAATGGTCTTTTCAAAACACAATTCAAATTCTAAGTGTCTCTCCTCACGTTCGAGCAATAAGCTCCGTCCGGCGTTGTCACCTTAAATCTAACAAGTGCTAGACTTCTTGGCTCTCACGTTCACATCAAGCTATTTACGACTCCTGTAAGCCCACTAAATTACATACATTTGACTACGCTCCTGCGAACTCTTGGTCAGTCAGGTTATAATCACAAATGACCTAAACTCTTCCAGCATTCCTACAAACTTCTTCTACACAGTATAACCTTTAGCATACATTTATATATTCTCTTTTAGTATATCCTTTCCTCTATATGAATACAACTTACATAGAATATATAATACATAGAATACGAGGTTATATGCTTATTTGTTACATCGTCATATGTTTTCTCCATAAATTTCTCCACGTTTCTCCGTTTAAAGTTACACACGTACATGAATTCTACTGTGCACGTTTACATTTCGTAAGCATTTCTACATTTACCCATTATGTATACGGGCCTTCTAAATCTACTACATGTTTAACAGTAAATACATTTACATTTCCTATACCATGTTATCACTTCGGTTGACTCTTATGCTGTAGTCGTCAACTTCACTTTACGATATGCGTTTCATTCCTACGTTTATAACATATACGTCTAAATGTGGCTACGATATACATTCCATTCAAATTGCGCTCTCTCAGTTCCCCCCTTTGATGACTTTTAGGAGTCATCACTAAAAGCAATTTGAATATAATCCTTTACACAGAACTAGTTACATCATTTCCTCTTTTTACCGATTCGAGTGCTCTCAGACTTTTATACTGTTGATCTTGTAAAACAGCTAGTCTCCTTTCTTGATCTCTCATCGATCTTTGTAACTGGTTCGACCTATACCATTTATATAATTTTATTAATCCTAATAGTGTAATCATGCAAATTAATACTATTAATACAGGCTTTAATATGTACCATACTATACTTTTGCCAAGATTAGCAAACCAACTTCCAACCTTTCCTACTCCATTTCCTACTTTTTCCCAAACATTTATTTTTGACAAATCTTCGATTTCTTGATGAATCTGTGTTATGTTGCTTATGACCTTCTCAAGGGGTTTTGAATTATCAAGAATATAAGTACAACATTCCTGAACCTTCAAAGCCTTACAAACTCCGCCTTCTTTTGCTAATATTACATCTAGAGCAAGTCTGTTCTGAAGAACCATTGCTCTAATCGACTGCATCTCCCCTTCTACTAGCATTAATGACCTTGCAGTACTGGCAGACAATCTATCCACTACTGTCGCTAACCTCCTAATCTTAACATCGTTAAGAATCAAACCTAACAATGGAAACATCGCTCCAAATACATCTCCTACTACCTCTGCATCTCCTACTTCCCTTTTCGTTCTCGTCGAAGCCTTTCCTTCTATGATTGCTAAATCCTTTGCATGATATATTTTGGGGAAGATAATTGCCAAGTAACACGAACCATACCAATTGTCAGGCAGTTTTACATAGGCATTTCTTCCGCATACAAAATACACATTCGGAATAGCTTGCATCCCTTTCATAAATTCTTTCGTATAATACTCTAACTTAAAAGCATGCTCGCAATTAACTTCACCTACAAATTCACTCTCATAATATGTCTTGCTTCGAGCTAAACATAACTTTCCCTTCTGCGTCCTATCCAATGCTATTGGACCATTGCTACCTTTCTTTTTATGTGCCTTCTCTTCTTCTGTCCAATCTGTTTTCCATTGTCCTGACATTTTTAGAATCTTCTGCCTTCTGTATCGGTCATCTACCTGTCCTATAAACTTTTTCTCTACCTCTGACACTTTGCAAGTCAGATTATTCCTACGTGCATATGATGTATCTAATGTATCCCAAGGAAGAAAGAATTTAGCCAATCTATCCTTCTTTTTGTAATAGTCCCACTTATTCATTTGCTTATAATTCGGAACTTCAGGCAGTACCGAATCATAATTTGAAAAGTAGTACTCAAATCCTTCTCTACCATAAAATATACTAAGCAGTAAACTACATGTTATCCCATAAGTCAATGGGAGATGATGATATCTAATGCCTTCATCTACAGAAGCCGGCAATTGCATACAAACGTAGCAATCCTTGGCCTCCATGGCATCGATATATTCGTATAACAGTTTAGCATATGCGTTTGACCTAAAATTTCCCTGTGACTCGTCTACGTGTAATCTACGAGCTTCATCTGCAAGTAACGCCTTTTCACGTATAACATTGCTCTCCTCCTTCTTTCCCACAAGAGCAGGTTTCAAAGTCGTTACAGTTTTTATATTTGCTATTTCTTTATCATTCTCCTGTCCTATTATGTATGATATTGTCACTACTGTAATTATGAGAAATATCACTACTGCTATAAGTGTACCTACTATACATCTAGCTTTTCTGTTTGGGTTGTCGTTCTCCATGTCATCAAACAGCGTACCTCGTTCTCTAGCGAAAAATTTATCTTCCAGTCTTTGGTTGCTTGTTTACTTTCTCAGTCTTTAAAGTGCTTTTTATCAACAAAGTCTCTCTTTCACAACAATGTCATTTCTCTTTTTAGCAGCAGACAACCCTAGCCCTTCTCCGTCCTCTAAATGTAATCCCTAATTTTATTCTTCTTTCCACTCGGCGCTAGGTTATCTTCTTCTTTATAACTTATATACAAAAGTCTTTAAGTATCAACAATTATTCTCGTACCTGCAGCTCTTGCAACAAGTTCCAACAACTCGAAACGAATGACTTTATCTTCTTCTTCTGATATTTGATGACCAAATGTTGGAAATTGTAATCTATTCAACACTAAATCTTTAATCCGACTCAAGTATGGGGGTATGGGAAGTGTGAAAGTCAGTAACCCCTCAGTCTCGAGTCCCGGCGTCAACATCCATATCTCCACTGCCACATATGGATCGAGATCGATTACTTTCACGCTCTTCACTCTCCCAGATTTCTGTCCCCAAGACATCTGCTAGATAAGTCCACTCCGGGGTGGCGTACCTTCTGCAGGGCACACGTACCCTTCTCGATCTTCGTGGACTCTCAGTTCCTGAGTCTGTCGTTTCTTCCTCCTGATCCGATTCTTCAGCGATCGGGACAAGTGTTCTTTCTTTCTTTCCTTCCGAACTTGGCCTTTTCCTTCTCTCCGGCCAACTGGCTTCGTCACTCCTTGTCCTTCCGCTCCTTGTTCTGGGGCTTGTCTCTTGGTCACTCTCAGTCTGCTCGATATCTGTGTCGGACTCCCAACTACTTTCTTCTCCTGAGGCGACTTCGGTCCCACTAGTGTCCTGACCTTCGTCGTCCTGTTCCAACACAGTTTCAGTTTCTTCGATCACCTCCACAGCTTGGCTTTCCCCCTCTATGGCTTCTCCGCTTTCCGCCGGATTCTCATCCGAGAGAGGAGCTGTTTCTTCTAGAGGTGTTGGCACTCTTCGGGTGTGTGAGGCATGTATCCAGTTTGGCAGACCTCCACACTTTACCGCAGTGTTCGTTACAAGTATGACTTGAAACGGTCCTCGCCAACGCACGTCTAAGCAGTTCTTCCTGACATGCTTCTTCACCAGGACCCAGTCTCCCGGACTCAGGTCATGGCACAAGTCTTGTGCTGATGGAACCTCTGCAGCCTGGACCTGGAGGGACACAGAATTAACGGCATCAGATAGTCCCTTGCAGTAGTCCAAGATCAAATCGTCTGTGATGTTCACTAGCGCTGCAGTCGGAACCGATGGCAATCTCATAGCTCTCCCCATTAACACTTCGTGTGGAGAGAGGCCTGTTCTTCTATCAGGTGTGCTACGTATGCTCATAAGAACCACTGGAAGTGCGTCTGGCCAACTCAGGGATGTCGATGAACAAACTTTAGCCAGTCTGGACTTGATTGTACTGTTAATTTGTTCTACGATCCCTGAAGCTTCTGGTCGATAGCTGCAGTGTAACTTCTGATCGATATTCAAAGCTGAACATAGCATTTTCACCACTTCGCTGTTAAAATGAGTTCCTCTGTCCGATTCCAAAGAGGATGGCACCCCAAACCTCGGTATTAACTCTCTAAGTAATAATTTTGCTACTGTAAGTGTATCGCACCTACGTGTAGGGTAAGCCTCAACCCATCTAGAAAATATGCAGACAATCACTAAAACGTATCTAAGTCTGTTGCATTGAGGCATTTCTATAAAATCAAGCTGCATCCTATTGAAAGGCCCCCCAGACCTTCCTATGTGACTCAAGGTAACTGGTGTTCTCTTTCCCACGCTTAGTTGCTGACAGATCGCACATCGCTGACACACTGCTTCTGCCGCTACTCTAAATTTAGGATTAAACCATGTTTGTCTGAATACTCTCACCATAGCATCTCTTCCTATGTGTGCTGATCCATGCAATTTCCTTGCCATTGGGCTAACAAGTTCATTTGGTAAAACTGCCCTTCCGTCGGCAGAGACCCAAAAATTAATCTGGCCTTTTACACAACCTGCTGTTTCCCAGCTCTTTTTCTCATCATCTGGTGCATTCTCCTGTACACATCTTAATTCATCCCACGTATCTACAGTATCTAGCAACATTGTCAATTCAGTTCTTTCCTGGACTCCCCCCACTTTTACATCAGTGTTAGAATATCCCTGCTCTGCGCAATAGCGCGCTACTTCATCCGCATAGCGGTTTCCTTGTGATACAAAGTCTAAGTTTTTCGTATGCGCGGCACATTTGACCACGGCTATGGCTGTCGGGCCTTGCAATGCCTCTAACAAAAGTCTCACGAATTCTCCATTCCTAATGGGAGAACCCGAGGAGGTCATGTAACCTCTTTGAGACCATAACTGCCCGTAATCGTGAACTACCCCGAAACCATACTGGCTATCGGTGTATATGGTGACTCGAAGTTTGTCGCCTGCTAAGCAAGCACGAGTCAAAGCAACAATTTCAGCTACCTGTGCGGAGTGTACTCCTTCCAGGCAAGCGGCTTCTATAACTCTGGTAATCGTGCAAACTGCATAAGCTGCTCTCAGCTGACCGACATCGTCTCTTACGCATGAACCATCAACGAAGAAAATTTCGTCTGGGTCTGTCAATGGCTCATCTACGATATCAGGTCTTGGTTTGGTACATAGTTCAGTCACATCGAGGCAGTCATGATCTGTACAATTTTCATCATCCACCTCATTCGGAAGTGGCATCAAGGTTGCAGGATTCAAGACGGAGCATCTTTTTAGGGTCACATTCTCGGCAGCCAGTATGACTTGCTCGTAGCGTGTGAGCCTGCTATTCGTCAGATGCTGAGTCTTCGTCCTGGTCATTAACAATTCCACAGAATGCGGCACATACACCACTAACTGGTGTCCCATCACCACGCTTTCCGATCTTTCAATGCTGACACCCGTTGCAGCTACGGATTTGAGACATCCGGGCAACGCTGCGGCTACTGGATCTAGTGTAGCCGAAAAGTACGCCACTGGCCTGCGCGCATCTCCGTGGATCTGAGCTAAAACCGCTAAAGCGCATCCCTCTCTCTCGCAGCAGTAAAGCAAAAAGGGTTTGGTGTAATCTGGCATTCCCAAAGCCGGGGCGCGACATAAGTCCTCCCTCAGCTGCAAAAATGCCATCAAACAATCTTTGTCCCATGGTACCGGATCTCTTACTCCTTTGTGTGTCAGTTGTAATAACGGCTTTGCCTTCAGTGAAAAGTTGGCTATCCACTGTCGACAATAACCGACCATGCCTAGAAACATCCTGACTTCTCTTTGTGTTGTAGGCGCGTTCCTTTTCATAATCGCCTCTATTCTGTCTGGAGACACCTTCCGCTTTCCCTTTTCAATCCTATGGCCCAAGAATTGCACTTCAGTCCTACAATATTGCAATTTACTTGGAGACACCTTGTGCCCGTTCTCGGCCAAGTGATTTAACAAGGTTATGGTGTCTTCTCTGCAAGCTTCCTCCGTTTCTGACGCAACTAGGAGGTCGTCTATGTACTGGACCAGAACTGAATTCTTGGGCAGTACTAGACTTTCAAGATTTTTCTTCAATAGCTGGTTAAAAATCGATGGGCTTTCTGTATACCCCTGGGGAATACGACACCATGTTAAAACGCGATCTTCCAGCTTAAAAGCGAAAAGATACTGACTCTCTTCGTCTAACGGTATCGAAAAGAAAGCCTGGCACAAATCTATCACGGTAAACCATTCAGCTTGGAACGGTATCTGAAATAATATCACTGATGGATTCGGTACCACTGGACAACATGAGACAACAATGTTATTAATCTTTCGAAGATCCTGCACTATTCTGTATTTCCCACTAGGCTTCTGCAAACCCATGATCGGGGAGTTACATGGACTACCCACGATCTCCTTCAGTATTCCCTGTTTAATCATGGATTCGATCACAGGCTTTATTCCCGCAACCGTCTCTGGCGTTAGCTTATACTTTGGTGTTCTTGGATACTTAGCATGGGGTCTTACCAAGATCTTTACCGGTTCTACTCCCTTGATCAATCCTATTTCTTCCCCAGTAAAATCCCATACCTCAGCTGAGACTTTCTCCCTCAAGTCCTGTGGAAGCTCCTCCACTGTTAAGGTAGGATATAGTTCCACACATTCCTGCGAGTTCACAACTTTAAAATCAGCATCCTCGTCATTGGTCTGCACTTCTACTCCTTCCGGTGTGCAGTGTATCGTGCAATTCAGTTTACACAGCAAATCTCTCCCTAGTAAACACACAGGACTAGAATCACAGATCACGAACTGATGTTCGTCACTGTAATTCCCTATCTTTACTGACACTGGTTCGGTCAGAGGATTCGTCATCCTTTTGTTTGCGACTCCTACCACCTGAACCATCTCTCCCGATATTGGCAGACCTGGGACTACCGCGGATCTCAACGTGGATCGAGTGGCCCCCGTATCCACCAAAAAGGTTGTAGGACATCCAGCTATTTCAGCCTCTACGTATGGTCCTCTCTGATCTACTTCCAAGGCGGCTCCTAGAGTACAATCTTCCTCCCTATTTACCCGCTGCCCTGTAAGTGGATCAACGTAGTAGCATTCCTCTCCTCCTACAAACAATGGCATCTGTCTGTAGGTTTTCCCTCCATTTGAAATGCGAGGTGGTTGAGGAAACGGGGCTCGAGGAGTTTGAGTCCCCCCTTTGGCAAACTTGCCCTTCGGGACCGTGGCTCCCTTAACCACGTTGTTCTGAACCTCTTCCTCCTCCTGTTCTAATTCCCCTGTCTCAACGTTGTAAGGACACTCGCGTCGCCAGTGTCCCACCTCGTTACACTGATGGCATCTCGTTGTCTTTTTCAGTGTCGCGATATCCATTCTTGGTCTCGGTCTTTCTTCCTCATCTCTGCTCTGATTATTCTGTTTCTTTGCTTGCGTTCCTGTTCCCTGTTGCCGCTGTCCACCCTTTCCAGCAGCTTGCATTTGCACTAGCATTAGCTTTTCCTTGAGCTTCTTTGCCTTAGAATCTATTTCGTCGCTACAGTACCTTGCATACCTCAGAATTTCATCTAAAGGTTTGTTCTGCCAACAGATCAAATGTTGTTGAATCATGAGGCTTATGTCTGGTCTCAATCCGAGAACAAACTTCGACACAAACTGTCCTATGTCCTTAGGATCCATTACATCTAACCCGCTGTACTGCTTGAATGCTTTCAGCAATCGCTCATAGAACTCATGAACTGTTTCCTTCGGCTCCTGAGTGGTTCGATCTATCTTAACCCAATCTATATCGTGCACCGGCACTTTCTCTTTTAGCCATGTTATTACTCTCTCGTATTTTTCCATGACCCTAACTGATGGACCATTCGTCCTGGTATCTCTCGGTGGCTCACAAGTAGGCCATTCAACGCTAAGCTTGCACGCCGTCCACAAATCTCCGGGTACTACGATATCGAACAATGTGTTCAAATCGATCCATAGTACATTCGAGATCTTCACGAATCTTTCTACCTGCTTGTACCACTCAACGGGATTTTCTCTAAGCTTTGGAAAGGAATTGGTAAATGCTGCCAAATCCCCCCTACTCCAGGGTACATGAACGTAGCTTCCATTCGCGATTTCCCGCAAAGGGAAGGCTTCCATTCGCATTAAATCTGCATCCTGGGACTTCACAAGTGCACTCCGTCTGACAGATCCCTTCTTGGACCATCTTTCCTCCCATCTATCCAGATCTTTCCATATTCTGATAGATATGATCAATTCCCTTATGTGTACCTTCAGCGCGATCGTTCTACGCTCATCAAGATCCTGATCCGTGCAAGTTAGCCTATGGTTACCCTGTAAAGCCTTAGTTCGTGTCAAGTCTATCATGTATCTATTTGCCAAATTAGATAGATTTTCATGAGCTGACCTCGCTCTTCGAGTAATATCCTTGGATAAGAACAATATTTCATCTGGTGTGTACAACTCTAATCTCTCTAATGCCACTGTGCCATCAATTATTTCATCCAAGTCTGACTTCAAACTCATTACATCGAGCCGTTTTGCCTTTATTTCAGCTTTCAGTACATCAGTCCTAGGTTGTTCTCTCATATCCCTCTCACCTCCACTATGCGCCCTACGCCTGAGCACAGGTGAGTTATGAGGAGTCTTCCTTCCATCCCTTTGTTCCCACCTCTCTAGATCCCAAGCCTTTCCATCTTCACGTGGGGTATGGTGGAATAATGCTCCGTCCCCCAACCCTACATTCCGTCTTTTCGGCTCGGCGTCTCCAGATACGAGATAGGATCCACCGTTCTGTTCTAAACCACTGTAACTCGCTTGCTGTCTGGTGTCGCTTAATAAACGATAAGGTCCTTCACGGCCCTCCATGTTCCCGTGATCTCTTTCGTGATCACCGGATGAATGGTGAGACGTTTCGCGACTCCCTATGTTCTCATGACTCCGTCCACTATCCCCGGATGCATGTCGAGACGCTTCGCGACTCTCCATGTTTCCGTGATTCCAGTGTCTCACATCCTCACCTGGGGCATGGTGTGTGCACCTAAAAGTATTCCGGTACTCCTGTGTCCTACGTTCCCCTTCACTGAAGGTGACGCGAGGCACTTCGCCACACCCTGCACTCCTGTCGTCGCACATTTGCCTATTGCCGCTAATGGTAGGACAAGTATCTCTTCTGCTTTCTTGACTCCCTCTCTCCCACTCGGGGCTGCTCTCGCCAGCTCCACAATGAGAGAGAATCCTGTTATCCTGCTCTCTCCACTCAGCTCCCGTTTCTAAATTTCTATTCCGAGCCTCTTCAGCCGTATCCCATTCTCTCAGGTATTCCCTTAATTCCTTATGGGTTTTCGGTTTAGGACCTCTCAAATCCATTAGCCCTCTTTGACCTCCCTGTTCTATCCTGGGACCTGTTGCGGAATCCAATGGGGTACTCCGACTCATCGGTGCTAATATCTGCCTTTGGGGATTCATTACGGCATTCCTATTCTCCACTTCTGATCTTTCCCTGTCCCATCGTGCCTGTTCCTCCTGCTGGACCCCTTCTGGGTTGTAGATTGACACAATAGGGCCTATGGTAACAGGAACTTGTAAAGCGTCTGGCATTTGGTACGACCTTGCGCATTGCGTCTCTGGCACCTTCTGGACCACAAATCTTCCCACTACTCTCTGTTCTGAACTAGTTTGGGGTATTTCCTCAGTCTTGTTAACGTCCCACTCCGTTACTGGGATCGATTTATATTCCCCCCACCTAGCTCCGTCCTCTTGCGGTAATATGGGACTCGCAAGTTCACCGCTGTATGGAGGTGGTCTATCTGTTAATAGCCTATCTATCAGATCCTCCTCCGACTCACTTTCCTCATCTTCCTGTTCTAGAGGTTTCCTTTCTCCCGTGGCCTCTATCATGGTGAACAGTTTGTCTGCTTCTATCTTTTGTACTCTCCACTTCTTAGCTTCTTCATCCCATTTGGCATCCTGTACTGCCTTTACTGATCGTCTCACTCTCTCTTGGCGCCTCTTTACGCTCTTTTCGTGTACTGTTCTAAACCACGCACCAAGGGCTTCAAATTGTGTTGGCCTCGGTAGAGGTCTCGTTGAAAGCATCGTCGCTTTCAGTTGGTTCAACACGTCTAGTTTAAACGTTCCGAATCTCGGAAACGCCAGTTCCTTTTCCCCTTCAGTTAGCCTATTCCACTCGGAGATCCATAGTATCGAATGTAAGCCTACATTTACTGCCATATGATAAGCTGGTGTGCCTTCTGGTGGAGCTTCTTCTCCTGCATATAAATTTCTCCTTTTTCTCTTAAAGATTTTTCCTAAACCCTTGAAACACTTCATTTTCGATAACGTCTTATTCCTTATTAATTCTCTTCCTAGTTTTATGTCCTATCGACAACCTCTAATCTCTGTGCAACTCTCGCTAATCAGCCTATCCCAGTGCGGTTCTATGCCAACCGACCAATCTCAGCGCGGCTCTACGCTGACGTCACTCGTCTTTTCTTCAGCAGTTTTCCTCGTTTCTCAACTCGTCTCACGATCTTACATGCGTTTCATTCATACACTGAAAAATGACTACTTCTGTCCAAGCGATCACTTTTCTCTGACTGTACGGCCACAGTCTAACTGTAATTGCTACCTCAACTGGCACAGCGTCTTTCCTCTTACGGTCGGACACTTGCCTCACTGATAGGTTACTTACACACAGTAAACGTACGACCAGCGTTCGTTACTCATACACTCACTCATACGCTCCCCCTATCATCGGTCTGTCGGGAAATCAATGGTACCTCATGACTCCCTTTCAATGGTAGACAAATTACTCTGGGTGTTCGATACACCCGAACCACTTAAGTCCTCTGGACATAAGATTTCATCCGGTTGCGCGCGCTCACAACCTTCCCTCAGTCACACTACAGGCATTCAACTCCGCTTGACATTACAACACAGGAACAACATAAAACACCGCAATCTTCCAACGCATGACCCTTATACTCACTCTCGACCGACTCTGCTGCTTTTCTCTCGACGCACCGTCAGCACCGTCTTCGGCTGCGATTCTTCTTCTGGTCGACGATGACTAGGGACCTTGGGGTAAACTAACCTGGCCTAGGTCGTCTTCCTCAAGAAGATAACCATCATTACTCTGCTACCAACTGCGGGGAATGAGATTTTGATATCTTTTATGATTAATATGATCACTTATCTCATTCGACAATTTTTGGACCGATAGAATCTGTCATTGAGTAAAAGACAACCCTTATATAGGTACCATAAACCCCAAATACGGACACCACTCTAAAGAATCACTTACAACTGTTAAAGTTTAAAAGGTTTAATATAAAATTGATAAAAGTTGTAAGTACAATCCTCTCAGAATCAAATTCATCAAATATATCGGAACCAAAAGGAACATGTATTCCCTAAAGAACCTTAATCGACAAACAAATACAATTAAAGTCAGTTCCAAAATCAGCAAATTAAGAAGAATCGATATGAAGTGGTTCTTCTGCGTCATCTGCAGTAAGAGAAAAATAATCAAGTTAAAACTGTCCCTACTCTGTGCTATGTGACATCCCTACTTCGCCAGCTCCTTCCCTAAAAAGGTGTCAGCAGTTTGACTTCCAAAGAAGTTCAAACTCTCTTAGCCTCTAAAGGAATTCTAAGTTTTCGAAAGCAGTACCCTCTCTGCCTACCCATCCGCTCTCTAAGGGTCCTCGGCCTACTGCTCCCTTGCGCTCTGATCTCTCTCAGCGCATCTGCTCAAGGCATCTACCCTTGCCTTCGCTCTGAGCAATTCGCCTCGCTGTTCCTAATCTCCAATTGCCAATTGCTACCTCCTCCCCGGGGTGCTGTCCCTAAAATACACAATCACAGTGTGGGTGAAACGCCCCTTGACGCCCACCACGGACTTTCCCCGATGATGTCAGCTTCTGGCTTCTTCCATTGCTTCACTTCCTTGCGTCGTTCGTTAAGTTGACCCTTATCCTTAGATGTCATCTTCATCATCTTGTTGGCGACTTCTATTGACACTTTCAGATCAAAAGTCAAATGACCTTAAACAAGACTTTAACTTCACATTGCTGAGCTTGACCCTTCTAGGTCCTGCGAATGGTCTTTTCAAAACACAATTCAAATTCTAAGTGTCTCTCCTCACGTTCGAGCAATAAGCTCCGTCCGGCGTTGTCACCTTAAATCTAACAAGTGCTAGACTTCTTGGCTCTCACGTTCACATCAAGCTATTTACGACTCCTGTAAGCCCACTAAATTACATACATTTGACTACGCTCCTGCGAACTCTTGGTCAGTCAGGTTATAATCACAATTGACCTAAACTCTTCCAGCATTCCTACAAACTTCTTCTACACAGTATAACCTTTAGCATACATTTATATATTCTCTTTTAGTATATCCTTTCCTCTATATGAATACAACTTACATAGAATATATAATACATAGAATACGAGGTTATATGCTTATTTGTTACATCGTCATATGTTTTCTCCATACATTTCTCCACGTTTCTCCGTTTAAAGTTACACACGTACATGAATTCTACTGTGCACGTTTACATTTCGTAAGCATTTCTACATTTACCCATTATGTATACGGGCCTTCTAAATCTACTACATGTTTAACAGTAAATACATTTACATTTCCTACACCATGTTATCACTTCGGTTGACTCTTATGCTGTAGTCGTCAACTTCACTTTACGATATGCGTTTCATTCCTACGTTTATAACATATACGTCTAAATGTGGCTACGATATACATTCCATTCAAATTGCGCTCTCTCACAAGTCAGAAAAAAAACTCAGCTCTGTGAGCTGTTTCAGATAGTCTCCTTCTTTGGTGTATTTCTTACAGCCATAGCCTTTGCTTCAGTGCCAGCAGAAAGGCAGGGTTATGTTGGGTGTTTCATATCAGGGAGGTTTCTTATCTGGGAGGTTTCCTGTCAGAAGGGACCCAAAACTAAGGCTCAAAAGATGGAGAGGCTTCTCCATTCAATTTCCCTCAACTTGCTGTTGGTAACACTGTTAGGGAAGAATGGAGATGGAGGGGGATAAGGGTTTCTCAACACTACATAAGGACCTTTGACTCCTTCATTCCTATCCATAGAGTCTGGTCCACCTCAGAGGACTTCAGTAATGCATTGGAAAAACCCTTAATTCAGAATGATGTTGAGGCTCTCTACAGCCACTACCTTATCCACTTCGCCAGTACAGGAAATCAAAATGAATCCCTGAGATACCACAGTCTCCTCTAGCATTTAAACTCCACACACATCCTACTTGACATACATGAGCTACACACTCATAAGTCATCCATGTCCAGGGTCGCAGCATCCTGGGACAATTTTGAGGATTACCTTCACAGGGGGGAACACGCACCTCTTCAAGCACACTTGCAGGCATAGAGAATCTATGGCAAGCATTCTGGATTTAAGCCGTGATATTGTATAGCTGTGCCATTGTGTCAAATGATAGCAGAGGTTGTCCCAACAGCTCTGGTAATCCTGCTAGTGGCACCAAAGAAAAAATAAAGTTGGAGTTCTCAAATCATCTTTATTCCAGCTGCTTCTGAGGGTATTCTGATCTTTAAAGGGCTATATCTTTAATACTGTTGGATCTCAGGCAAACCTGAGCCCAGATTCACTAACAATCACACAACCAAGCCTTGGATCAAAATCTGCAGCACTGTGTTGCATAAAGATTTAAAAACGTGCAGTGCTGGATTTACTAACAAACACAAGCTGGTGTTGTCATTGGCCATGCTTGAGTGTGCACCCTGTTTATCAACCCATTTTATCATAAGGGAGAGCCAGAGGTGCCTAGCCTGAAGTTTGTACTCGAATTACACCCTCTGACACAAATCCCTAAGTAGTGACAAAAGGGTCGGTAATTTACGCTAATTGCACAATTTACATATATGAATATCAAGCAATAATCGGTTTGTCCACTATTTCCTCCTAGTTTTGCAAAGCCAGGGCACGCTATTTTAGAAGTTTTGACTTTGTGTGAGAACCTCTGGGGTCCAGATTTATTAATATTTGGTGCAGTACAACGCAGCAAGACAACATGCTGAATACATGCAGGAAATAATGTTCAGGGCAACCTATTGAGACAGCGCGTCGAAGGTGTGTTGGATTTACTAGCATTATAACCACTCTACCCCGCTAGTAACACGACACAATAATAAGCTTTTCACATCATTTTTGAAAAGGTGTCAATAACTGTATTTATGGCGCTGTTATTGCCACATCAGGTTAGCGTGGGGCGCTGGTATTTCCCCCTTGTTTATATTGCCTTGTGTTCGCTGGATCCGGGGGCTGGCTGGCAGGGGCCCGCTCAGAGCTCATGTTCTTCTTGCAGTATTACACCAGCCTGCCTGAGTAAATCCACGTGTTAGTAGTGGAAGGATTTTTCAGATTTAAGATTTCGTGTAATTTAAAATGGACAGCCACAAAGGGTTCCTCCGACACAGCGCATCACCTGTCCAAACGGGGGCTCCATTCACTGCAGACAGTTGTGCTGGGGGAATCATGCCTATGGTGAGAGACATTACCTAGCAATGGACAACGAGCAAGAGGGAAAACTGCCTGCAAATTGCCATTGCCACAGACTACTAATCTTTTATTCATGGGAGCGACATGAAAGAGATTGCGAAACCAAAGGGGCCGATATTCAGCAAAACCATTGTTCCCGGATTATGCAATACACTTCATTTTCCCGCCCCTGGCTACTCATGACGGCGCACCAGGGTGCTGCGGCGCACAGTTTGGGAACAACTGGAGAAGGGGGTTGAAGGGAGGGGGGGGGGGGCGGGGTGTTAATCGCTTTTAGCCCTATCAGCATGCAGCTGATCACATGTAACTCGAGGCAGGTCACAAGTCAAGTGCAGGGCCATTATGCGCTTTTGCGTGCTGGCCCTGCGATTCACAGGAGAGGGACATTCCTTTGTCCCCTCGTCCCCCGTGTCCCCCCCACGCCAAAATCTGGGGGGGATATGTCCCCCGCGTCCCCCACACTTCCTACGCCCATGCTTTACAGTAAGACCCAGATTCACAATGAATTTGCTTTGGGTTTGTGCTCCCTTTTTACCTAAAATCTGACTCAAAGTGTTGTGCTAGCATTTACAATTCTGATATATTATTTTGAACCACACTGTCTGGAATACAAAGGCCACTTTACAATGGAACCAAATGCTATTTAATAGCTGTTTATTTAGAAGTTTGTTCTTCAGAAATTCATTTAAGATTCAGAAAAAAGTCACGATACATATATATATTAACAGTGAAAAATGGACACAAGGCATAAACGACATATTCTTCAAAACCTCATTCATCCATACTCAAACGTTTCGCAATCATACCAGACACATACATACAATAAAATATCAAAGACAGTTCAGGTGGAAAAGCAAATGAACCAACCGAAAAGTAAAGGATCTGCCAACTTAAATAACTACATTTAAGAGTGATTATAAAATACACCGTATACAGTTCCAATCAACAATATATTACATTCATAGTAAACTATAAACAGCAAGGATGGGTGTATTGTTGCCACAAAAGGAATTGCGAGGAAATTAATTGGCAAAACACGGGCAACTAGGCAAACCCAAAGGTCTACGCGTTTAGAATCTCTTCCAATTTAGGAGATTCGCCGCAGGACCAAAAGTCTGTGAAGAAATAAAAGAAAAAAGAGAAAAAAAAGTCTTTCTTAGCTATTCGTTCAGACTAGAAAACAGAGGGCACTACTACACCAGAAAGGAAACTACAGCTTACCAGTGTACAGAAGGTAAAGAATCATCCATTTTAATGCCACCATCTGTTGATCACCTGTAGCCACATAGAAAGCAATTAAGACAAGGACACCATGAATGTACCCATAATAAAACATAATTCAAAGCTCAAAAGAAATAAAGAAAGAGGGCTTACCTAATGAAAAATGAACCAAAGAGGGTGTGTAATCCATCCCCAACGTTTACGCTTGCGCTGATCGTTCCGAAACCGCACCACTTGAACCCACAATTGTAAAGTGGATGCCTAAGAGGTAAATTAAATAGAAATAAGCATCTAACACTGAGGCGGATTAAAATGAATTCTTATGGCTTACAATGAGGGCTTACCTCAATACGCCGTCCGGCGCTCAGAGGTAAAGTTTTTTTCAAAATGTGAGCGAAGAGACCCAATTACTCGTTGGACTTGCTGGCCGGATGGATAATTAAAGAATCCAGGCGATCCTAAAGCGAAAGGACAGAGGGGCATATTACCAAGCAATAGCGATAATTATCGCTATTGCTTGGTTAGAGACAAAAAGTTAACGCTGAGCTGCGGCGATTTTTATCGCAAATAAACCTTGGTATTACCAAGGTTTATCGCAAATGCGATAAAAATCGCCGCTATGCATGAATATCACTGAAAAGTCAGCGATATTCAGGCATTACCGAGCTAATGCTTTTAGCCATGTTATCCACCTCCCATTGGATAACATGGCTAAGAACTGCTCAGGGCAGGTGTTAGCTTTTGGAGATATTCGCGCTTAGCGCGAATATCTCCAAAAGTTGGTAATAGGAGATAGCGATGTTAGCGACTGTTTTCAGTCGCTAACATCTTGATACGCCCACTTTGCATATCATCAGTGATAAATATCACTGACATGCAAACTGGGGCCCAACATGGTCGCTATCTCCTACTAGCTGTCGCTAACTGGTGTTAGCGACAGCTAGGTAATAGGGAGATAATTTTATCTCCGCTTTCTTGGCTTTTAAAGCCAAAAAAGCGGAGATAAACCCCCTTGATAATATGCCCCAGGATGTTTTAGTTGGAAGGGTGGGGGCGAGCAACCGCACGATAGTGAAACAGGTGGCAGGTTGTTCAAAACTTACCGGGAAGGCTAATTCAGACCGGGACGTCAATGGCGAAGCGAAGTAATCACTCCAACTCCAAACGCGGAGGTTAGACACGTTGGAGTGACGGAGGACACCGGGAGATGTAGTTTCAGGGTGCGCGTGCGCATGTGCGCTCAGGGTTCCGTAAAACATAGACCAAGTAATCAACATGAGTTGCCAACACTCTGGGGCATATTATCAAGGGGGTTTATCTCTGCTTATTTGGCTTTAAAAGCCAAGAAAGCGGAGATGAAGTTATCTCCCTATTACCTAGCTGTCGCTAACACCGTTAGCAACAGCTAGTAGGAGATAGCGACCATCTTGGGCCCCACTTTGCATGTCAGTGATAATTATCACTAATGACATGCAAAGTGGGCGTGCCAAGATGTTAGCGACTGGAAACAGTGTTAACATCGCCATCTCCTATTACCAACTTTTGGAGATATTCGCGCTAAGCACGAATATCTTCAAAAGCTAACACCTGCCCTCAGCAGTTCTTAGCCATGTTATCCAATGGGAGGTGGATAACATGGCTAAGAGCATTAGCTCGCTAATGCATGAATATCGCTGACTTTTCAGCGATATTCATGCATTGCGACCGATTTTTATCGCATTTGCGATAAACCTTGGTAGTACCAAGGTTTATCTGCGATAAAAATCGCCGCCGCTCAGCGTTAATTTGTTCACGCTAACCAAGCAATAGCGATAATTATCGCTATTGCTTGGTAATATGCCCCTATAACCTGCATAGTGCCTAATCGAGCATGTGTCCAGGGGGCAGAAAAAAGGGGAAAGTACAAGCAACACCGGTTTTATGGCCATTAGATCCAAAAGCTTGGTAATGGCATCATGGGTAAAGTAGTCCAGGGTAAGTCGGTGGTAAATGCCTAAGCACAAGGATGCAGGAGACAGAATTTAAAACTAGTCGATAGTCAATAATGGCACTATCAGGGAGGGGTACCAGAGATGACAGGGAAGCAGTTCCTAAATAATACAAAAGGTGTGTTGAAAGCTAAAATGAACACGTAAAAAGGAACTAAACATGTCTGGATCAAGGCTGTTTGGAGACGTCATAGTTTATATATTTCCGACATCTCATTTAAACCCGACACAGCCTTGTCGAATTTGACAATTAAAAACGCCTCTCTTTGAGATAGTCTTAACTCAAGGTCGCCCCCTCTGGGATCGCGTTCGACTTTGGATAGAACTGTCCATTTAAGATCATTCACCAGATGGTTGTTTCTACTCCAGTGGTTAACCAAAGGTGCAGGTTCCACCTTGTTCTTAATACTTGATTTATGTTGTGAAAACCATTGGCGAACCTCCTGGTTGGTTTTGCCAATATAGAGTAGTTCCCAGGAGCATATCACTCCATAAATAATATATTTGGTTTAACAATTGCTAAAGGATTCATGTTTCTAAAAATCCCTCTGTGTTTGAAAAGTGAGCCCTCTAAAGTAAGATCGCAACACACACACGTGCCGCATTTGTAGTGTGCAATAATGGGTGGAAGGCCCATGAGATGTCTTAAAGAAGATTGTGGGTCTTTAGGAGCAGCAGCTCTTACGATGTGATTCAAAATGCTGCTTTCTTTTTTGAAAGCAAAGAGGGGTGGTGACTCAAAGCTATCCTCAAGATTTTTCACTAGGTGCTAATTTTGTCCAATAATTTTCTTCAATTTGTTTGAATTGGGGCAGAAAGTGGTGACACAAACTTGGCTCGGTACTGTGTTTTAGTTTTTCTTTCCAACAAACAGTCCATCGGGGTCCACCTAGCCCGTTTCTTGGCATTTTTTACCAATTTTTTGGGGTACCAGTGAAATCTAATACATTACTCTCGATTTGTGGTAGCTAGGGCGAGCAGTAAGGCTTTATCAGAGTGTATGGTTAAGCATTTATAGACACACTCAGGCAAGAGATAATGTCACACACTCAAAGACTAAACTTAGACAAATTGTTTGTATCAAAAATATTTCTTTAGTTGTATTTTATTTTTCGAACCAAGCAGGACTTGGTACAGGTAAGTAGAGTTGTACTTTTCAATACAGGTTGTTCAAAATATGCAGCTGGATGAAATTAATTTTGTTACAGGTTTGTAAAATATTAAAGACAATACTTTGTGATTACTTTTCAGATTACTCTTGAGAGTACTTTTTAAATTACGTTTTCTACTCAGTTTGAAATGCCTAGATATCACACTGGGACATTTTCTAGACAAAGGTAAGTAAAACAGTTTTGCATTAAAACAGAGTTGCTTAGGTTTCCATACAAATTCAAGAGAAAACTTAAAATCTTTTCAAAGGAATCCAGTCAATGCATTCCTATGGAGATAAATGAGGTTATCGGTTTGCAGGTAGGCAATCGCCTTTGTGGTTGAGTGTCTGGGGTTAGGACAAGGGTTCCCCCAGGGTCAAGGATGCACCCCAAGAGCAACCTCAGCGGCACTAGGACGGCCAAGTGCAGAGTGATGAGGCCCAATGTTAGCCTATGGGGCTAGGATGCCGTCGGTTGGTGGCAGCTGCAGAGAAAGCCACAGGGTTGGGGCAGCATATCTCCTAGGGTTAAGCTCAGGGCAAAGGGGGATAAGAGGTAGCAAACAAGGTGCACCCACAGGGGCACCTTGTGCATGTGGGTGCAGGGTGCTGATTTGGTATTCGGTGCCCTGTTGGTTTCAATTGGAGTTCCCTCAGTCGGAACAGACACTGCAGGTTCGGATAGGGAGGCTTCCTGGAAGTGATTCAGAAAAGGGGGTGGTGATGAACAGAGTGTATGAATTAAGCAGACCACTCTTACCCAGTCCAAAGATCAGGGCTCGATCCATCACCGTTTTTTAGCTCACTGCACCATCCCAGCTCAGAACTTGGCTATATGCAAATTAGTCTGACCCTGGCCCAGTGCATCATGGGAACAGGGCAGACCAAACTACCAAGCCAATTCTTATACTGGGAAGGAAACAAGCTACCGGGGACCGGTTTCTGGCATTTCAGCCGTCTTCGGCCCCGCTTGCTTGAATCCTGATGGTGCAATGAGCTAGGGACTCACATCTGAGTATACCCTTCCACGCTTATGGTGGACAAAAATGATTCAGAAAAGGGGGTGGTGATGAACAGAGTGTCTGAATTAAGCAGACCACTCTTACCCAGTCCAAAGATCAGGGCTCGATCCATCACCGTTTTTTAGCTCACTGCACCATCCCAGCTCAGAACTTGGCTATATGCAAATTAGTCTGACCCTGGCCCAGTGCATCATGGGAACAGGGCAGACCAAACTACCAAGCCAATTCTTATACTGGGAAGTAAACAAGCTACCGGGGACCGGTTTCTGACCACCAGTTGGAGAGGTAAGTTGGGTTGACGGGGGTTTGCCTGGACACCATTGGTTGGGCCACCCAAGGCCGTAGGCTGTTGAAGTGCAGGGGTGTCTTTAGGTGTTGGGTTTCCTAACCAGCTCTGTTCGAGGTCGGGGGATCCTCCAGATAGGGGCTACAGGTGGCGTTGGGAGGCTTGAGGTAGGTCAGGGATCACCATATCCCAAGTCAGGTTGACTGGGGGGACCTCTTTGTGGTATTGGGCCACTTAAACTAGTCTGGTTTTTGAGCAAGTCCGGTGCTCACGGGAGAGAAAGCCTTTGTAGGGAAGGCTGGGCAGGTCCTCTGTGTTCTGGGGGGTGCTGGCTGCAGGACGTGCTGGTATGCTGCTGGAGCAGGTCGAGGTCAGGACAGGTGAGTAGGGCTGGGGCCAAGGCAGTTGGTGTCCTCCTCTTCTTCTTTCAGCATGGGTCTTCGGTCCTTCATCTTCTTCTTGCTTGTTTGAGCAGGCAATTTTCAGGGTTGCCCCTAAATAATGAAGTTGGGGTCATTTCAGATAGCTACAGGTAGTGACCAATGGGTCCCTTACATGGGGTGTGTACACCCCCTATTATGCTATCCTCTAGTGGAAGGGGGCATATGCCTCTCTCTGGCTAGCTCGGTCTCCTGATCTTGAAGATGGTGTGGACTGAGAGTTGTGCTTCGCCTCACCTCCTTCACCTAATGGGTGGAGTTGGAAAAGCTGGGCAGACCTTTCCTAGTTTGATTTTCCCTTTGATTTCCCCTCTAAAAGTAGGGGTTAGAACATGTTGGGGCTAGTTGCTGGGAGCTGCAAATGGCTGGGTGAGCTCACAAAGGTGGCAAGGCTTTGATGCTTCCCCTTCGTGGACCCTGCCCATCCTGGGAAGGAGGCTTGGCACCTCTGGATGTGCTTTGTTTCAGGACCCCGCAACGGGAGACTCTTGACCCAGGGGTCCAGAACCATTTCTGGGGTGACAGATCGTGAGCAGCCACTTTGCCAGGACACTAGAGTTAGGTTGTTATTCAGGGGGCATCTCTAAGATGCCCTCTGAGTGTACTTGGCATTACATCCCACATTGGCATCAGTATGGGTTTAATGGGCTGAGAAGTTTGATACCAAACCTCCAGAAATCATGTAAAGCCATTATGGCGCTGTGGAGTTCTGTATGACAAAATCCCTGCCCATATTCTCTATGGGTTTACTGCACTTACAACTGCCTAAGAATGGACTTAAACACTTTACCGGTACAGGGCTCATGCACCTGTACCCTCACCAGTGGCATAGTGCACCCAGCTAGAGGGGTATCTTACCTATACCACATGCAGTGGGTTGTGGGCATGGCACAGATATTTGTGTGCCATGTGGACTCTTCCCTTTTCTGTGCACCAAAACACACAGCCTGCAAGGGCTGTGTGTGTGTGTGTGTGTTAAGGTTCAGGCCATCTCAGGGTGGCACAATATGTGCTGCAGTCCTTAGAGGCCTTCCCTGGTCACAGTACCCTTGATTCCCATGGTACCTTTTACAAGGGACTTACATGTGGCCAGAGAGGTGCCAATTGGAAGTGCAAAGGTACAGTTTTGGAGAAAGTCCACAGGCCCTGTGCACCATCAGGCAAGGAGCATCAACATCAGGCAAAAAGTGGGGGGCAACCATGCAAAAAAGGGACACTTTCCTAAAACATTTTAAAAGTCCAAAGCAGGAGCCTACCACACCTGTCACCTGAGAGCCTAAGTCTGTATGATTATAAAACGTCCCTCCCAAACTGTGCACTGTAGTAGCCGGGGCTGGCAGACGTAGGACATGACTGGGCCAGCATTCACCATCCCAAGAGCCAGAACCCCTGGTCCTTGTGCACCCCACACCCACCACAACCGCCACCGCTATGAGACGAGCACACTCCACGCACGCAACCCTGGATGGACTAGCACCTGTTTCAAGGCCACCTCACACGGTCCTTCACCTGCCGGAGGTGCAGCTACATCAGCCTCAGAGCCGCCGAAGCACCTGCAAGAAGGACCTCAACCACCTCCGATGCATC